>NW_017307731.1:77905-84959 GCF_000935625.1 Nanorana parkeri
TGTCCCCCTATGTGGCCGGACCCCCCCCCCCGAACCGCATGATGGACACTTCTGGGAAGCCAGAGGGACATTCCATGAATGGTCAGCATGTACAGTAAACAAGCTGAGCCCATTCCCAAAATCCCTCGCCTTCCATCATACCCCACATGAAACAGCTTATATAGGACAGGCCGCTGGCCTTACGCATGTCCTGGAGGAGGAGGAATAAAAGCAGCAACAATACTATGTCCTGGCACTCCGCTGCTCTGTTCCTGAGAACTCCAAAATTGTTACACGCCAAGTATGACCAGTGTCACAGAGCAGAATGCAACAATGTAGAACATACTTTTACTGGTTACATTCATGCAGAGTAATCAGAAGTAGGGAATCAGAGGGCACCAACTGGAGTACAGGGAGAGAGAATGAATTTCCCGCTGTAGATATTGCACATGTGGATTTACTAGACAGAAGAGGAAAGATACTGACTGATGGAGATTTCCCAGTGTGTTGGTATATATAACATGTGCCACAGTTGCAAGCAGTGGCGTCACAAGGAGGGTGCCGCCCGCACCCGGGTGTCACCCCACTCTAAAAAGTCAGGCACTCGGTCACAGACCGAGAGCCCGACAGTGTCAGGAGAGGGGACCCGGCGGCATACCTCATCCTGCCAGGTGAACGTCCCCTCCTCTCTCTGCCGGCGTCTATCACTAAGATGGCCGCCGGCAGACATCAATCAGATGGACGCACGATGACGACACGGCAGGGTGTCACCCAGTCTAGAGACCGGGTGACACCCGACCTCGGGACACCCCTGGTTGCAAGTGCTTGATCTCACTTCATAGGTCACCAGGGCTGTCCCTATCATAAAGGCAGCCATGAGGCATCTCTTTGGGTTATGTGAGGGGGCCAGAGGCCGAGTGGCATGGCCGCTGCACAATTTTTGCAGTGTGTTTGCCGCCCCCTTTGCGGGCCAGAGCATCTTTTAAGAGCAGAGCAGGGAGATGTATAAGGGCCATACAATTAAAGAGCTTGGGGGTTCCTCGATGGCTGTGGTATGGGTCCCCCACCACGCATAGTTATGGCTCTGCCTAATGTCAGATGTTGCTGATTGACAGATTTTGAGTAAGAATAGCATGTGACTAGCTGAGATTGTCAGCAACAAATTGTCCCTGGAAATGGTGCATTATGGGAACTGCGTGTAGGTTCGGTCACAGGGAAGAGATACCTGTATGATCTGCTCAGGGCGATAGGACAGAGGAGAAATGTTTGAGCTGGAAGAAGATGTCCTAAGAACCATCACATTTCAAATTTCCCTTGTTACAAGTGAACTTCAGATTGTGATTGGCAGAGAGGTGGCAGGATGACAGATTGTGATTGGCAGAGAGGTGGCAGCATGACAGATTGTGATTGGCAGAGAGCTGGCGGCATTTCAGATTGTGATTGGCAGAGAGGTGGCAGGATGACAGATTATGATTGGCAGAGCGGTGGCAGCATGATAGATTGTGATTGGCAGAGAGCTGGCGGCATTTCATATTGTGATTGGCAAAGAGGTGGCAGGATGACAGATTGTGATTGGCAGAGCGGTGGCAGCATGACAGATTGTGATTGGCAGAGAGCTGGCGGCATTTCAGATTGTGATTGGCAGAGAGGTGGCTGGATGACAGATTGTGATTGGCAGACAGGTGGCAGCATGTCAAATTGTGATCGGCAGAGAGGGGGCAGCGTGTCAGATTTTGATTGGCAGAGCGGTGGCAGCATTTCAGATTGTGATTGGCAGAGAGGTGGCGGCATTTCAGATTGTGATTGGCAGAGAGGTGGCAGCATGTCAGATTGTGATTGGCAGAGAGGGGGCAGCATGTCAGATTGTGATTGGCAGAGAGCTGGCGGCATTTCAGATTGTGATTGGCAGAGAGGTGGCAGCATGACAGATTGTGATTGGCAGAGAGGGGGCAGCATGTCAGATTGTGATCGGCAGAGAGGGGGCAGCATTTCAGATTGTGATTGGCAGAGAGGTGGCAGCATGACAGATTGTGATTGGCAGAGAGGGGGCAGCATGTCAGATTGTGATCGGCAGAGAGGGGGCAGCATGACAGATTGTGATTGGCAGAGAGGTGGCGGCATTTCAGATTGTGATTGGCAGACAGGTGGCAGCATGTCAGATTGTAATTGGCAGAGAGCTGGCGGCATTTCAGATTGTGATTGGCAGGGAGGGGGCAGCATGACAGATTGTGATTGGCAGAGAGGGGGCAGCATGTCAGATTGTGATTGGCAGAGAGGGGGCAGCATGTCAGATTGTGATCGGCAGAGAGGTGGCAGCATGTCAGATTTTGATTGGCAGAGCGGTGGCAGCATTTCAGATTGTGATTGGCAGAGAGGGGGCAGCATGTCAGATTGTGATTGGCAGAGAGCTGGCGGCATTTCAGATTGTAATTGGCAGAGCGGTGGCAGCATTTCAGATTGTGATTGGCAGAGAGGGGGCAGCATGTCAGATTGTGATTGGCAGAGAGCTGGCGGCATTTCAGATTGTGATTGGCAAACAGGGGGTAATCTATATACAACAACTCGGCAATCTCTGCAACAAACATTGTGTAACTATGTTGCATGTACATTTTGAATCATCTCTTAATAAACAACAGCCAGTCGATAAGTGCCTGTGTACATCACAGCTGAGTCATAAAGAACTCTATATGGAGAGCCCAGAGATGTATTTGTCATTTTATTTCTATTCTGTAATATTTCTTTGTCATGTGTGTACTGATATATGTACTACCACTGAATGAGCAGTGACCCTGATTTGTTTCAATCGGCAGTCATTATGATAAACATTAACTCAAATATTGACATACAGTGGCAGTGATTGTTATTCAATAACACACAGAGGAGGAAGTTGACAGACTTTTGTGTAAAGGTCTCGGAAGCTGCAGGAACTTTTTTTGGGGGGAGGACGGGTTGGAGAGACATCTGCCAAGCGGTGTAAGGTCAGAACACTGTGATATTCATCGACTCGATATGCAGTTAATGACCTCTTGTCCCTCTTGGATCAACCGCCGTATAGAGAACGGGGGCCTTGTCCAAATGACACATTCAGCCATCAAATCAGACCTGGGATTGGGCTGCAATGGACACTGTAAATTGTATCTAAACCCAAAAACAAAGATTTAATATATCTCAGCTTACTAATCCTTTATGTGGTGGCTGTATTAGTTTTCTATTTTAGGCTTTGTTTTCCTTTATTTTCCCCTAATGATCCGGCTAGTAACACATTTCCTGTCTTCGGGTGGTTCCATTATGTGGAAGAGCAACAGATCCACCCTTGCACTATGGTCACCCTGTGGGGAGGGTGGTGTTAGATGCAGAATTAGACAGAATATCAAAATAAATCCAAACTCCAGTTTAAAACTTTTTAAATAGTTACAGCGATAGTTTTCTTCCTTTTGGGATAAAGTTTTCTAATAAATGAATAAGACCCCTTTTACACAGGTGGTCCGATCGGGTCCACCTAGGGTGGCCACCTTTTCTTCAAGCGAAACCTGAACATTCTAGCACTGCGTGGAATCTTTTGGGAAGAATATACAGGAGGCAGCCAGGAGATAGAGCGAGGAGAGAATTAGTTATGTGGTACAAATATGTTCCAGCATTCGGCTCTCCTCCCATATGTCAAATTTAAATGAGCTCCGTTCCTCCTCGTTCTGAGGCTTGAGAAAGAGGCTGCGCCTCGAAACGCGTAGCCGCCACCGTATTGGGAGCCCTCTTCTTCGTACAGTTGTCCATCCTTCCAGACTTCTTCCCCTATCCAAGACTTAGCCGGTTTGCGTGACATCAGCCTGTACGCACTGAACACAGTTGAGCACAGCCGCTCGCGGCTTTCCCTTTCATAGCCGCCGCGGCCCGGCCTGGCCAGCCGTGCACGCGTGCTGCTAGGGATCTCCACAGTGCTCTCACATCCGTTACCACTGAATCCTGGAATTATCCCTCTTCGGACTCTCTCCAGGCACCTGTCATTGATTTACCACCTTTGACACACCAGCTGCCTTTCAACTGTAAGTCACACCATTTGTCCTTTACCAATTATCAGACATCATACAGTCATAATTCCAGGTAGTAGCGCTCCTTACACTCGTTGTTTTTTTGTATATGGAGAGAATTAGTTAGGAAGCCTTACACTGACCACTGTAAAGATTGAAACATTGATAAATACAATGACTTCCACCAAATGCTTCCTATTAGGTTCTAGGAGGTAGACCAGCACAGTGATGAGGGGTCAGAGGTCACCTGTGAACAAGTTATTAATAATCTAGCTGTAGTGCCCCATCAGACCTCCAGGGGGCCTTTGTTTATCTGACAGTCAGGCACCCCACATGTCATATGTTGGCACAGCATGCCCTGGCCTCGTAATGCAATAACCTGACTCCAGAACAGCAAGATCCAGTCTCTGTTTACTGAAAATTCTGTCCTCCGGGTCCAATGTCCAGCTGTCCTCGAGACAGGCCGCCGTCCAGACACAACAGCATATTATCGATGTCCAGAAATATCTGTGCCTTAGAGGTTGATTTCTGTTTGTTTCCACAGCTCTAAAAATATTGCCCCCCCCCCCCTTCTCCCACCATGGAATGTGTTGCTGGTTATATATTGACGGGCTGCTTGTCATGGGAGGTCTTCTTCTGAGCAAGCCATCTGGAGGCTGGGGAGAATGTCATGTTCATCCGCTCCTGAGATTCAAACACCCTGCCACACTGCATAGCCAGGAGGGTGACAACTGTTAACTCATTGTATGATGCTCATGTCTTTTTGGCATGTCCCCTCCTCCAACTTGCTGATTGGGCTGTGAATGGGAATCAGCATACTGGTGAGATTCTCCTCATGCTTTCCCCTCCTGTAAGTGGATGAGACTTCTCCCTCTCTCACCTTTTATTTCATATTTGTCTACAATTCCGGTAAACGTGCCCATGCCCCCCAGCAAATTCCTCTAAACACATTGCTTTTGTCTCTTATGCGTTGCTGCTTTGTTTTTCATTAATTTTCATCTACAGGTGAAACTCGAATAATTAGAATATCGTGCAAAAGTAATTGCAGTAAGTTCTGCAAAAGGGGCCCAAACCAAGTACTGAGTACATATGCATGCTTGTACTTTTCAGAGGTCCGATATTGTTCTATGTACAATCCTTGTTTTATTGATTGCATGTAATAATCTACTTTTTTGAGGTTGTGGATTTGGGGTTCTTGGGGTTTTCATGAGCTGTAAGCCATAATCATCACAATGATGACAAATCACGGCTTGAACTATCTTGCTTTGCATGTAATGAGTCTCTCTCATATATTAGTTTCACCGCATAAGTTGCATTAGTGAAATAAATGAACTTTGCACGAAGTTAATTATTCGAGTTTCACCTGTATTACCTTGGATTATCACACTGCTTGAGCTGCTGGAGGGGGCATACAGGGACTTGTAGTTCCTTGGTAGCTGAGGGGTGTGAATAATAATGCGGCTTGACTCATGTGTGGATTTTGCAATGAGCCCTTCCCAGCACAGGGCCGGACCAGGAAGCAGGGGATGAAAAGTGCTGCACCAAGCTGGATTCCATGCCACTGTCACCCTTCCTGTCCGTGCCTGAGCTGAATTCTTAGAAAAAAAATAAAAGACACTTCGAGGTATGAAAACCCAAAACTGCTGGATTCTTTCATTTCACTTCTCCTTCTGGGGAGGTCATGATTGGTCCACGCCTTCAGAAACTGGAAACGAAAAATGCAGAGAATCAATTAGTATTAAATGCACAAAGATGATTCTAAATCACACATAAAGAGAGATAATAAGAGTGTAAGCTCCTCTGTACAGAGACTGATGTGACTGTGGGGGAGGGGACATTAGAGTGACGGGGGTGGGGGGTGCATTAGAGTGTAAGCTCATCTGGTACAGAGACTGAAGACAACTGGAAACAAACCGATGTTCTGTGGGCGGAGCATTGCAGATGATGGGAGTGATATATACATGATAGATAACAGAATGTTCTTGTTACACTTGCCGAGCGGTGACATTGTTACGGAATGCAGCTGTGTCTCTGGATTGCGGCACTCTTGCATCATTCCTTGCTGTACAAGCCGTGTCATCAGACTTTCACTTCATATCACAAGGACACTTGACAAGTCCGGACCAATTCACAATGAAACTCCACCAGTTTCAGTCTCTTCTAGTCTCTTGAGATAGCTGTAACTAGCACAGCCGCGGCATCCCAAAACAATAAGAGGGCACGGTGGCTCAGTGGTTAACCTTGCAGTGCCGAGATAGTGGATTCACTTCTCACCAGGGACACGGTCTGCCTCTGGAATTTATTTTATCTCATAAATTAAGCTACACCTTGTCCCAGTGATGACCCTCATTCATTGATTTAATGAGTGTCACAGACACAGGAAGTAAGAGAAAATCTCTGCCATTCGGATAACAGATGGAAATTAAAACCTCGGCTCCATCTAGTGGCAGGAATGCCATGGAAGTGACATGTGCCCAGCAGTATGCTGGTAGAACATTTATACATCAGCCCCTATACAAAAAAACTGCAACACAATGAAGTTAGGCCAGAGTGGGGAAGGGTCAGTAAAGTTCTTCTTCTTCTTGTCTATTTGCCCAGGACAGGAAATGAAGGGCAATCTCCATACAGGGACAGCAATCAGACCTTCAAGTGGAATTGTACTTTAAAATAAAACCCTTGGCAGTCACGTGCTATTACCAGATGAGGGTTGCGCAGGTTGCAGAGGAGGGCGTCAGGCGCAGTGATCAGCCGTGTTTTCTTTATGGGTAGCAGCTTATGTTTCATTATTAGATAATCACCGGGAGAGGCAAATGACTTGTTAGTAAATATTATTCCATTCCTTGTACGTTTGCTGGCAGCACAATACAGAGAAGCTTCCGCTGTTATCATTCGCTCATTCCATGCGACGTGCGTACACGATCCACCTGTAGCATGGAACCGCGCTATGTGCTCCTAAGATGCAATCTGTGCAGAATAGACTGACGCATTCAGCGTTTGTCAGCTGTAAGGAGACAGAATGCCTTTTGTCATAGCACAGCCTATGCACAGAT
>NW_017307731.1:85005-89988 GCF_000935625.1 Nanorana parkeri
TATGTCCTTATTTATTCCCTTATTCATGTTTCTGTCCATAAGGACCCCCGTGCAGCCCTGTTACACCATAAAATTCCTGGGCTTTCATGTAGATCATGGGGGCCCCATAATTTTGATGGGGACCATTTGTGACCTTCCTACTGTCAACGATATTCAAGTTAGGTAACAGGAGAGCTGTTGCCTCCTGTACATCTGATGTCAGCTCTTCTTGATTGGAAATGTAACAGGCAGTGCATGGGCAGTGTCAACAGCAACTTCAGCAATCCCTAATGGGGCCCCCTTCCATCCCCAGGCCCCATAGCAGCTGCATGGGCTGCTATGGCTATTGTTACGCCACTGTGTCGAGTGTACTCCATGATACCCCAAGATTTGGGATCCTTGGCTCTCCTATGCCCTCCCGACCCTTGATCTGGCTAGTTTGCATTGTTCATGATCAACATTTTGTATTTGTAATTTCCTATTATTCTCTCTTATTTCCTCCAGCTTTTTTCTTTCTCTTTTTCTGCTCTCTTTCTTCGTTCTCCTGTTTTCTCTTTTCCCTACTTCTGTTGTTCTTAGGGGAACTGTCCCCTCTTCTTACATCTTAGTATATTCCTTATACCAGTAACCTATGCAGAAGGTCTTTCATGCGTACATAAACCGCATTTACAGTCTCTTTCTGTCCCCTGCGAGGGTACTTTAATTGCCCCCCTCACACACACACACACACACATATACATAAAGGAATTTTTTTTATCCTGCAGCAATTCGGTCATTGGGTCAAACATCCGGCTACCACTGAGTCCTCTTGTGTGCAGTCGGAGTGTATTACTAAGGTCACTTGGTACACTGCCATGTAGATAATTGTTAGCAGGGTCTGTGTTCAGAGCAAGGATCGGAGCTTCTGGCTCTATGTGGCTTTCCGCTGTAACCCAGATTCTATTTTTCAGTATGTTTGGCACCGTGCCTCACTATAAAGTTTTCGTAAGCTAATCATGTTTGTAAAACTGTTGCAAAGTTTCTTACCTGAAGATCCTGCCAGTAAGAGCACTTCCTGTTTCCGGTTACCAACACCAAGCCATTAATTCCCAATTAGCAGCAGCGTTGTTAGTCTGCCATGCAAGCTAATTCAGATGTCCTATCTGATATACCCATTATAGGGTGACAACTGTTGTGCTCCAGCATCATCTCCTTGTCACATATGCCCCTGATAGAGACTAGAAGCACACATTGGGTTGGCATTGTCCACCATGGTCAGTATTAGAAAGCTGGACCAGAACAGAGATGTGCAACAGATGCTGGAGCGAGTACATGGAAGCTCCTTCAGATGTCCTATCTGATATACCCATTATAGGGTGACAACTGTTGTGCTCCAGCATCATCTCCTTGTCACATATGCCCCTGATAGAGACTAGAAGCACACATTGGGTTGGCATTGTCCACCATGGTCAGTATTAGAAAGCTGGACCAGAACAGAGATGTGCAACAGATGCTGGAGCGAGTACATGGAAGCTCCTTCAGATGTCCTATCTGATATACCCATTATAGGGTGACAACTGTTGTGCTCCAGCATCATCTCCTTGTCACATATGCCCCTGATAGAGACTAGAAGCACACATTGGGTTGGCATTGTCCACCATGGTCAGTATTAGAAAGCTGGACCAGAACAGAGATGTGCAACAGATGCTGGAATGAGTACATGTGAGCTCCTTCAGTTGGCTGTTGGGCTACTTATCTGATAGACCCATTATAGGGTGACAACTGTTGTACTCCAGCATCATTTCCCTGTCACATGTGCCCATAATACAGACAACACGTGGCTGTGCCGACACACATTGGGCTGGCATGGTCCGCCACTGTCACTATCAGAAAGCTAAACCAGAGCAATGATGTGCAGCAGACGCTGGAGCGAGTACATGTGAGCTCCTTTAGTTGGCTGTTGGACTACCTACCTGATAGACTCTTTATAGGGTGACAACTGTTGTGCTTCAGCATCATTTCCCTGTCACATGTGCCCCTGGTAGAGACAAGTGGCCCTGCTGACACACAATGGGTTGGCATTGTCCACCACTGTCACAGAAAGCCAGTCCAAAGCAATAATGAGCAGCCGACGCTAGAGCCAGTACATGCAGCCAGGAATTGGGGATAAATAGACTGGAGGAGATCAGCAGCGCTGAGATGGAATATAATATGAAAAAATACCATAAATGAAATGTCAGTCAGTTTGAGTTTACATTTACTTTAACGATGACAGGTCATCAAGTACGACTAGCCCAACTTTCCCGCACACCATAGGCAAAAACAGGCAAAATATCGAGACCATAATAACTTATAAAAATAATCATCCGCAGAGCCACTTAAAGGCTTTCGTGGACATAATAGCGGCTTTTAAAGCCAAATTACTTCTGCAGATTATTCAAATCAGATATTTCCTGATATTGTTCATTGTTATTTCTCATAAACCCTACAGAGACTTTATGCAAATTCCACTGGAAGTTCTGCCTGCTTCCTGCAGTGAACAAGTCATTGATATGAGAGATGGATTCCTGTCCAGAGTCTTTGTTATCCACCCCACAGAGAGATACAGCAGGCTGGAGGAGATAAACCACCTGACCACAGCTAAAAGACAGTCATTGCTGAACATTCTCATGGTGGAAAATGTATGTGACCAAAACCTTTCAATGAAGACAAGATATTAGAGTGTCAGCTCCTCTGTACAGAGACTGATTTGACTGTGGGGGAACATTAAAGTGTAAGCTCCTCTGTATAGAGACTGATGTGACTGTGGCGGAGGGGGACATTAGAGTGTCAGCTCCTCTGTACAGAGACTGATGTGACTGGCTCAGTGTTCTCTGTACAGCTCTGCGGTTATGTCAGAGCTATATAAATGTATCATAATGGTGTGACGGTGGGGGGGACATTAGCGTGTAAGCTCCTCTGTACAGAGACTGATGTGCCTGGCTCAGTGTTCTCTGTACAGCGCTGCGGTATATGTCAGAGCTATATAAATGCATAATAACAGTGTGTGACTGTGGGGGCATTAGAGTGTAAGCTCCTCTGGCACTGACATAGGAAGATATACATCGATAACCAATTCTTTACTGATATGGGAAACCAGCGTATTCAGTTCCTTCAGAGCCGTCTGTGTCCTCCTTATCTGTGGAGATGGATCACGCCCAGCAGGAAAATCACGCAGATTATTCATCGCTGTATCTATAGACTACGGAGTATGTAATCATTCTATATGTAAAATTTTACCTGCCAAACCCACAGCGATAAGACATATTCTCATTAAGTAAACCTTGACGAACACTTAAAGAAACATGAAGAGTTTATTGTACCTGTCTAGACATGATGGCAGTCACACAGAATACAAATGAATGCTCCAGTTTAAAGGCCACTTCCACCCCTAAGTGCCGTTTCACTATTGTGTGGTTGCTATGAAGCTGAACAACAGATCTGTATATACTGTATATCTCAGAGGTCCTGGCTGAAGATTTCCCTCCCAGTTTCCCCCGGTCCTTTCCAACTTTATAATAATTATATCACGCTCACGACAGGTTCTTCATAATGTAGAATAAACAAATAATTGGTAGGTACGTCTGTGACAGAGAGACGCCTTCCCTATGGCTTTGAGGGAGGGGTACAGAGACAAACTACCTCTGGGGTCTCCAAAAGTTTGAGGAAACCAGCTGGTGATTAAACCCAGTGATGTGCACCCAACTAAGATATTAGATTTGAGTGGAGTTGGCTTCCATATTGAAAGCTTCCTGTTTGGTTAGACAGCTAACACAAGACATAACGCTGTGACATTATTTAACTTCTGGGCCTTATACTAGTGATGGGTCACGGAGTGTTCAGTGGTAAGTGCACCTTGCCCGCTTACATTGGTGGTCACTCAGTACCTTGCCCGCTTACATTGGTGGTCACTCAGTACCTTGCCCGCTTACATTGGTGGTCACTCAGTACCTTGCCCGCCTTACATTGGTGACCAGCAGAGAAGTACCCACTTAAAATAAATAAATGGAGAAGTGCCCCTTATATTGGTGACCAGCAGAGACGTACCCACTTATAATAAATGGAGAAGTGCCCCTTATATTGGTGACCAGCAGAGAAGTACCCACTTAAAATAAATAAATGGAGAAGTGCCCCTTATATTGGTGACCAGCAGAGACGTACCCACTTATAATAAACGGAGAAGTGCCCCTTATATTGGTGGTCAGCAGAGAAGTACCCACTTATAATAAATGGAGAAGTGCCCCTGATATTGGTGGTCAGCAGAGAAGAACCCACTTATAATAAATGGAGAAGTGCCCCTGATATTGGTGGTCAGCAGAGAAGAACCCACTTATAATAAATGGAGAAGTGCCCCTGATATTGGTGGTCAGCAGAGAAGAACCCACTTATAATAAATGGAGAAGTGCCCCTGATATTGGTGGTCAGCAGAGAAGAACCCACTTATAATAGTAATACATTGAGAAGTTCCCATTTACCCTGGCGATCAGTGGAGAAATGCTTCCATTCACTAGTGTAGTACTCCCTTATATTGGTTGTAATTGGTAAAATTCCACTTAAACTTAGTGGTCCGCGATGAAGTGCCCTACACATTGGTGGTCAGTAGAGACATCCCAACTTACATTGGTGGTCAGTGGGAGCTCAAGTAAACAGATCATAGATATCAGTGGTTACACACCTGAGAGAGAAGGGGCTTTGCTCCTCCTGCGCCATTGGATTTGACTCTGCTGAGCGGCACCAGAACTATGCAGACACCATCAGGCAAGAGATCATTCCGCCAGCAGTGTGAATGAGCCAACTGGGTGTTGCCCAAGCCATTGGACAGATGCAAGTCACTTCCCAAGTTCGGTGCCTGCTGGGTGGCCAGTCAGGCCAGCTAGAGAAATTGTGTGCGTGTGTGTGTATATATATATATATATACATACATCCTTACATGTGATGACTGCTGCACTACTGCATTCGTTTTCCTTATTCTGGCTTTCATTTGGT
>NW_017307731.1:90214-94724 GCF_000935625.1 Nanorana parkeri
ATATATACTGTATATATACATATATATATATATATATACTGCATCACATGACTCCAGTCCAGGGAGTGCGCATAGGGCGAAGCAGCAAAATGCTTTTTCAGTCCCATGTACAGTCCCAGGCCCAGTGCTTGATGTTAAAGGACAGGATTCCAGCTGCCTCCTAGCAAACACTTTATTATGGTTTGACTTGTGCAGAACCTTCTATTCTATGGGTTCACAGCAGTAGTAACCAGTGACCATCATCAATCATTTTGTGAAAGAGGCTTCATGGTTCATGAGATTTGGTCCCAATCCCTCCATGCCGCCCCCCACTCTGGCACACCTATAGTCTCCCTTTTCCAATTCCTCCATTGCTCTCTACTTGTGGCCCCCCCTTGCATCAGAAACGTTTGGTCGCTAAGTCATAAGTGTTGTCTGTCTTTGTTTACAGGCTGAAAGGGGGATCACAGATCAACATAAAGGGAAGCTTTGCAGAGAAAGTCACAGGCACGTCTTTTTTTTTTTCATTTAAATTCTATTTTGGAATATATAATTCTTCCTTTGTGGAAAAAAAAATCCCCTCCAAGGCCCCTAGATTAAAAAAAATAATAAAAAAAACTCTAGGATGATGACACTAAATGCACCGGGAACAACTTATCCCCAGCAGACCGCAGTGGCCTGATTTGGGGGAATTTACTGTAATGCAGGAAAAGAGTTTAGGGTTTGACAGAAAAAGCACCCAGGATACAAGGTTTTTGTTTTCATAAATCATAAATATAAACCAATGAATGCAATGCTTGGAGCACAAACTCCGTTTTCAGTTTTCATGCGTGAACAGTTTATATAACTATCACAAGGTGAGGGGCATGTACAAGTATAACTGTATGTGACATCTCACTCTCTCTCTCTCTCTCCTTTATGTCCCTTCACTCTTCTCTTTCCTCTCACACTCTCACCTCCATTCCCTCTCTCTGACTCTGTCTCTATCTCCTGCACATATCACTTTCATCTCTCTCTCCTGCTTTTTACTCTTTTTATGTGCCTTCCCCCCTCTTCATTTGATCTCTTCTCTTCCTATTCCCCCTCCCCTCTATCTCTTTCTCTTTTCTTTGCTTTCCTTTCTTCTCCCCCCCCCCCCCCCGCCCCCCCAATTTCTCTCTTTCTATACCTCCCTTCCCTCTCTTTCTTTATCCGTTTTACCCTAAACGTTTGGGTCTAACCTAATTGCGCCAAATTTATGGAATTTGCACACATTCCTATAATAAATATAGTGCTGAGTACAAACTGGTGCAAGTGTCACCTTCCCTGCAACATTTTCTTCACAAGCGGTAGCACAGTCAGGGGAGTGAAGATATGGCTGGACCTTCAACAAAAAGTAACGAGGCCGAAGTGATGGAATTGTTATAAGTTTTTATGAGAATAACATTTAAACCCTCAGAGATAGAGGAGAAATATGTGCAACTGAATGAAGAAAGTGAATTGCCTCAAGCTAGGTGTGTAAAGAGGAAACATCTGACAGAAGAATATTCTAAAGTATGTGCAACAGTGGAGAGTAGCGTGCAGAGTATGTGAGGATTCTGAAGGTAATTTAACTGATAGCAATTGATACAAATCGATTATAATCACATTCATTGCACTGTGATGCCGCAGTCGAAAGGATCTCCACCAGGTCGAGATTGGTGCAATAATGTGCTTTTGAATTTGGCGCATGGCTGAAACTGCAACATATTGCCAAAATGTTGCAAATGGCGACATTTCTCTTTCTGCCGCAGCCGTCACACTTCCAAATGAAAGGTGCAGAAGCATGATAAACAGAATACTCACAATGTTACATGCAGCAGATTTCTAGTGCAGATACCATGATAAATTCCATTCGTCCCTCCCCTCCCTCCTTCTGTCCTCTTTCTCCTTCCTTCCCTCTCTCCTTTCCCCTCTCTCTCGCCTTCTATCCTCTCTCTCCTCCTTCCCTCTCTCCTTCTCACTCTCTCTCCTTCTCTATCTCCTTCTCACTCTCTCTCCTTCTGTTCTCTTTCTCCTTCCTTCCCTCTCTCCTTTCCCCTCTCTCTCTCTCGCCTTCTATCCTCTCTCTCTCCTCCTTCCCTCTCTCCTTCTCACTCTCTCTCCTTCTGTCCTCTCTCTCCTTCTCCTTTTCTCCCTTTACTCTCTTCTCACTCTCTCTCCTTCTGTCCTCTCTCATCTTCTCATTTTCTCCCTTTACTCTCTTCTCACTCTCTCTCCTTCTGTCCTCTCTCTCCTTCTCCTTTTCTCCCTTTACTCTCTTCTCACTCTCTCTCTTTCTGTCCTCTCTCTCTCCTTCTCCTCTTCTCCCTTTACTCTCTTCTCACTCTCTCTCCCTCTGTCCTCTCTCTCCTTCTCCTTTTCTCCCTTTACTCTCTTCTCACTCTCTCTCCTTCTATCCCCTCTCCTTCTCCTTTTCTCCCTTTACTCTCTTCTCACTCTCTCTCCTTTTCTCTCCTTCTGTCCTCTCTCTCCTTCCCCCTTTCTCCCATTACTCTCTTCTCTCTCTCTCTCTCTCTCTCTCTCTCTTTTTGTCCCCTCTCCTCCTTTTCTACCTTCCCTCTCTCCTTCTCTCTCACTCCTCCTTTTCTCCTTTCCCTCTCTCTCTCTCCTTCTCTCTCTACTCCTTTTCTTCCTTCCCTCTTTCATTCTTGCTCTCTATCCTTCTGCCCTCTCTCTTTATTTTTCTCTTTTCCCCCCTTCCCTCTCTCCTTCTCCCTGTCTCCATACCTCCGCTCCCTCTAGAATGTCCCCAGAATAGATGCAGAGTGAAGCCTGAACCCCCTCTGAGAGAGGGATCAGGCCTCTAGCCTAGCATGGGTTCATTCATCCGCCTTGTACCACTCTGTGCAGCAGCTGCACTGACAGTTCAGCACTTTGGAAGTGCTGAGTCACAATATGTCGCTGTGTTTATCCTGAGTGCGGCTCTTTGCGTGGGACACGCAGTTCTTGCACAAGCTCTAATTATGGGCTGTGCAGCCGGTTACTGACACAGCTAATTGCAATGACAGTAAGTTCTGGGAGTCGGGCCACTCCTGGTCATGTGATCTGACTTACAAGAAGCTCGGCCCTACAACAAGCTGGGAATTTCCCCTGAAAAGCCATGAGCTGGTGTGCTCACCACAACTCTTCCTGTCTACGGCGCGCTCCCTGTGACAGCTGTCACCTCTTTGTGTATGCCCTCTAAATCCTCTGCAGCCTTGCCCTGACTCATTGCTGGAGCTGCTGGCTGCATGTGAAATCTTTACTAATCCCATACCATCAATTGCACCGTATACTCCCTGATGGGGTATTCATTATGGATAAAGTACTTACCGAAAGAGTAACACTGACATATACCGCTGCGCTGTACAGAGAACACTGAGCCAGTCACATCAGTCTCTGTACAGAGGAGCATACACTCTAATGTCCCCCCCACAGTCACACACTATTATTATACATTTATATAGCTCTGACATATACCGCTGCGCTGTACAGAGAACACTGAGCCAGTCACATCAGTCTCTGTACAGAGGAGCATACACTCTAATGTCCCCCCCACAGTCACACACTATTATTATACCTTTATACTGTATAGCTCTGACATATACCGCAGTGCTGTACAGAGAATGCTGAGCCAGTCACATCAGTCTCTGTACAAAGGAGCTTAATGGAGTTCAGCTTTAAGCTAACCATAGCCATAGGACAATGCTCTTCCGACTTGTGGAGGATGTTGCATACAAACTATTTTCTGTATGCAACATTGTTTCTGAAACAGTAGACATTCCCTCTGCCGGCTGGATCTTCTGCTTTAACGACAGTGCCGAATAATAGTGAACCGATGCTTAAAAGTAACAGAAAGTCACATGTAGTGTATACAGCGATTATCTTTATACGATAAAATAGATACGAGACATGATTGCAAGACAAAAATGCCAAAAAACAGCCTCAGAAAACTCTAAGAAAGTCCAAAAATACAATCCCCAAGGTAAACATTTCAATGTATGAGGTCAGTGGGAATACCCGATGGGGTCACCTTAAGGGCAGAGTTCCTTTTTGTTTTGTGCTCCCAGTTTGTGACATTATCAGGGTGGGTATAGTGAAGGCTTCTCAGGGATTTTGGCATTTGGTTTCCCTGTAGAAAATCCCAGAGACTTAATACACGTCTGTGTCATTATCACTTGACGTGCAGGTGACTTCGAGCACACTAACACATTTGTGTGTAGCCGGCTCATTCCCACGATGCTCGTCCAGGAACAAAGGTGCCTTTCAACTTCTATATAACCTCACACTTCCTATAGCATCAGACCTTACTCACTTATGAATCAGAGGTTTCAGTAAAACTGGGTTATGCACTCAGCGCCCTCTTCTATGGTTTCCCCCCATCACCTCCGTGTATTATTAGACTGACATCAGACTCTGACGAGGTGTCACAGATTCTGGAGATCACCTTTTATCTTTCTACAACAGCCGTGACTTTAAAAGCCAACACCCCCCCCCCCCCCAACCTCCTCTTTTTTGTGGGTGACACCCT
>NW_017307731.1:94814-95374 GCF_000935625.1 Nanorana parkeri
TATCTGACCTCCGTCCTTCCCTTCAGTCTCATATCTGACCTCCGTCCTTCCCTTCAGTCTCATATCTGACCTCCGTCCTTCCCTTCAGTCTCATATCTGACCTCCGTCCTTCCCTTCAGTCTCATATCTGATCTCCGTCCTTCCCTTGAGTCTTGCACAGTTGTACCGGCTCCTCTTCCTCTGATGTCACTGCACACTGGGAGCGTCTCACAATATGCATTAGAAGCTGCAGGAAGTCAGATAGACCCCTGCCTCATTTCCTGGATGGAGGATATCCAGCGGCATCTAGCACTTTCCTCCTCAGCCCGACTGTCCCTGGCCCCGCCCCTTTCATTCAATAGATTTCAGTTATTTCAATCATGGAGGCTCCCCCTTCCCCACCAGCCCCGATCACAATAATTCTGTACTGTACCTGCACAGTTGTTATGCTTTATATACTGTATTATACTGTATTATTGTTTAGTCAGTTACACACTTGTTCCCTCAGTGATGAGTGTCCTCCATTCTATTGCAGTTCATATTAAAGCACCCTAATTTCACCCAACCCCGATCGCACTGTG
>NW_017307731.1:95390-100454 GCF_000935625.1 Nanorana parkeri
TGCTTCTGCATTGATGAAAATATAAAATTAGAGGTAAGAGCGGATACTTGAGGCATGAGTTGTGCAATGGTCGCCCTGCTGTCCTCAGTGATCAGCGACTTTCCTGTCATGAGAGGCACACACACCGTGACTTCATCTTTGTTTTTGGTTTCAGAGTCTTCTGTTCTTGTTCAGAGAGACATTCTGAATACATAAATGTCAATCTCACCCTGGAATAAATATGTATCAAAATGATTCTACACCCTCATATGTACTTCCCCCACCATTTCTTTGTATGTGGTTCCCAGGCCTCTAACAGATTTAAAAGTGAACTATGGATCTAACCTTTTTTTGTAGTTCTCTGTAGGGTCACAGGAGTATATTTAGTAATGTCCTCCTGTGACCCAAAATTCAGCATATAGCGGGCTATTGCCCGCTGTATGCTGACAGCACAGAGCTGAACTGCGCCCAGGAAAGATCCTAACTCCCCGGTGCTTGATTGATAGCTGCCCCTGCCTCTCCAGCTGTGCTCGCCCCCTCCGAGTCTGTCCCTTCAATGAGCACTGGGGCAACTGAAAGGAGAGGGGGGGATACCTGCAGGGAGCGATGGCTGACAGCCACCTCGGTTCTCGATCTATAGAGCCGACGTGTGACAGCTTCAGTGTCACGTTTCGGCTCTAACTATGGCGATGAGTGTATTTCACTCTCCCCGTAATTCCCCTTTAGCCCTCGCTCACAGTAGAAAAGGCCGGCACGTACAGCTCCGTGCTGCGTGCACGGCCGCATCGGGCAGTTCCCTACGCGGCCGTACGCCCCCCTACGCTCACCCCAAGTGCAGGTCCGTACGGGTGCGGGTGTCCTGGCTCGGACGCAGACAGGATCCATCCTGTCAGCGTACGGGTACGCTCACCCGCACGGACGTAGGGCGGCATATGGCCGTGTACTCCCATAGAGAAGGACGGGGGCTGCGTACTAATCACACGCAGCACCTGTCCTTCCCGGGAGCTGCCCGATACGGGCGTGCACGCAGCACCGAGCTGTACTTTTGTGTACGCAGGAAGGAGATGTAAGGCCGTTTGCCGTGTGAATGAGGCCTTAAAGTTGAACTCCAGGCAAGCGGCTTAATACACAGAGGAAATATAAATAATGGACCTGTTTTATCGACCAAAGGGTTTGTATTTCTGTCCATCCATTACGGTGGTTTACACAGTTATGCCACACAGCATAGCCCTGTCTGCTCAGGCAAGAGACCTGATATTTCTCTTCTGCAGTTCTCTAACACTTTACAGGTCTTGTCCCTCCCCCAACCTGTGACTGGACAGTGAAAGGAGAATCGGAAGACTGATGAGTGCATCTCTGTCGTCTTGCTCTCTCCTCATTATCAGTATGTCCCTTGTTAGTACACAAGCATTGCAGCACAACTGATTGGCTCCATGTGCTGCTTCTCCATCTCCCACTCTTAGCTCTGCTGTACAGGGATTGCACGAGGCTGATTCCAGGGTCAGATTCAGGAACTTACGCTGCTTGCATGTTAAAAATAAAATCATTTGTGTCTTTTATATCTGCCCGGGTGTTCAGCTTTAAAAGAACAGCTCCCGTCTGTATCCACGTTTCCTCTTCATAATGTATTATGTGTAGAACCAGAAAAAAATCTCCGGGCTCCCATAATGTAAGCAGATGTGCGCTGTGTAATCTTCTCTATTAGTATGGTGTGTGGATGGGAATGCAATACATAGTTATATTCCTGTATTCCTGCAGCTATACACCTATCCTGGTCTCCATCGTGTTCCGTTCGGTGAACATCGGAGCGCTCGGCAGTCGTGGAGCATGCCACAGGAAGAGGTGACACCACTCCCTGCTGCCGTTCACCTTACAATGGACTCCAATGATTGGTTTTTCCGAGACCTTGCTGCAGCGGTTTGCTGAAACCTAGATTAGAGTCCTTCCTGTGTGATAATCAGAGGTTAGCTGCAGTGCGTGTCACGGACGCCACAGCACAACTGGCACTGTGTTGACATCATCTGATCAGCGTAGTGAACACTGGCAGGGAGATGATCTTGTATATTAAAAGTTGCCGCTGTGTCACATGACCGCTTAGTGCCAATGTAGCTGGCAGTGCGGTGATGTCCGTTATCAAGTGGCAGTGTGAAGATGTCATGTGACCGTTCAGAGCCAATGCAATGAAATCTGGCAGTGTGGTGACAACGTATGACCCATCAGCACCAATCTGGTGAAAGCTGGCAGTGTGGCGATGTCATGTGATGATTTAGAGCCAATGCAATGAAATCTGGCAGTGTGGTGACAACGTATGACCCATCAGCGCCAATCCAGTGAAAGCTGGCAGTGTTGGTGATGTCATGTGATGATTCAGGGCCAGCTTAGTGAAAGCTAACAATGTGTTGATGTCATGTGACCCTTCAGTGGTAATGTAGTGAAATCTGTCAGCGCATTCATGTCAAGTGACCATTCAAAGGCAGTGCAGTGAAAACTGGAGGTGTGAACTAGGGTTGACCCTACCTGGACTGAACCTGTACTTCAATAAATCCCTAAGGGGTTCCCCCTGTGCCACCCAATCAGCTACGAGTGGGGAATTCCCATAAGCAAAGGGGTATGATGCAGTGACGTCATTGACCTTTATATGGCTTATGCCTACATTTGGTAAATGGGTTCCGACCCTAAGCTCATAGTAAAGGCTGGCATTGTGAACATGTCATGTGATCTTTCAGATCCTGTGTAGTAAAAGCTGGCATTGTAAACATGTCATGTGATCTTTCAGATCCTGTGTAGTAAAAGCTGGCATTGTGAACCTGTCATGTGACCTCTCAGATCCTGTGTAGTAAAGGCTGGCATTGTGAACCTGTCATGTGACCTTTCAGATCCTGTGTAGTAAAGGCTGGCATTGTGAACATGTCATGTGATCTTTCAGATCCCGTGTAGTAAAGGCTGGCATTGTGAACCTGTCATGTGACCTTTCAGATCCTGTGTAGTAAAAGCTGGCATTGTGAACATGTCATGTGATCTTTCAGATCCTGTGTAGTAAAGGCTGGCATTGTGAACATGTCATGTGACCTTTCAGATCCTGTGTAGTAAAGGTAGTAAAGGCTGGCATTGTGAACATGTCATGTGACCTTTCAGATCCTGTGTAGTAAAAGCTGGCATTGTGAACATGTCATGTGATCTTTCAGATCCTGTGTAGTAAAGGCTGGCATTGTGAACATGTCATGTGACCTTTCAGATGCTGTGTAGTAAAAGTTGAAAGTGTGACAGTGTCATGTGACCTAATCAAGCAGTAGTCCCTGAACTCATCGCACTCCTGACCGCTTAATCCAAAAACAACTGGTAGGTGCTGCGATGACCAACGGATGGCGCAGTCACAATCACAAAATAAAGATGGGGCACTGGCACTCCAAATAGTGAATAGTGCGTCATTTATTGATATTGCCGTAAATGCAGCGTTACATCACATAAATGCAACGTTTGGGGGTCACGCATGTTTTTGCCTGAAGAAGGGGATCCTGCGTGACCCCGAAACGTTGCATTTATGTGATGTAACGCTGCATTTACGGCAATAAAAGACGCACTATTCACTATCCGGTGTGCCGGTGCCCCATCTTCACTGAGTGTTACGTGACCTGCCTCTGACTGCCAGATATGTGCAAAAGGTTTTATTTTGTAACAAGGTATTTGTTGCATTTATTATTATGTGTTGCAAATGGCAAAAAAATAAACATGTTAAAGTATTTTTCTTTTTTTTTAGTGCACACAAATGAGATTTCCTAGATGGAGACACCCCACACAGGGGCGGGAATCTTATATAACGGGCATGACACAATATATCAAATGAATATCTGACAATTATCTAAGATATGATCGCGGCGGGTGAGCATGGATCATTTTGATAGATTTTTGTTATCGCAGAACGCGCAATGAAACTATTCCACCTTTCCCCGGAATTCGCCGCTTTATTCGAATCTGCAGTTTACGTGGTCACATGTTATATACACACTTCTTCATAAATGATCATCTCCCCGTACACACCGGCTCTGAAATGCTGATATGATCTGCCGTACGGGGATCTGGTTCTCCTCAAGATTCAGCAATTGAGGAGGTGAGGAGGTGAGGAGGCAAAAAAAATGATCCATCCAGCGTATAGTTTATACAGGGGGGGACAAAGGAATGAGGAACATGTGTGTAATGCACTTCACTGCACTTCGCTGACCCTGCAGCGTAAATGGAGAATGCTCCTGGGGCGGTTACAAGGTGGTTGAACAGTGTGGTGGGCCATGGGGTAAAAAGGTGCTGTCACCTTGTCCATTCAAGACATGTAACCTCCAACATGTGACAGTGTTCGGCCAATCAGCAGACCCAAAGCATGTCATGTGTGAGGGAGCAGTGACTTAATTCGCCTGGGTAAGCCCTTAGATGGGACTACTGCAATGGAGAGTTGGCCAAGTAGCATGGAACAGTAAATGGGGGTGTGGGCTATCAAGAGGCGCCGTCACTCTGCCCTGTGCAGTGGCTTTTTAATGGCCAGTCACAGAAATAGGTATGCAGCCAGATATACTGTATATTGTACCAACAACCTCCATTTGTATTCTAAGATCAAGTTTTCTGTTACAGCAGTTGTGTGGGGTGTCTAAATGGGAGCATGAAAGCCAGTTTGCACCATTTTTAGACCCAGTGCATTCAGTAATCAGCACTTAGTAATACGTCCCTCTCTGACGCTTGCTCTGCAATGCAAGTCTATGTGAGGACACCTTTGATGAAGGGTGTGGCTGTTACTCAGCTCTGCCAGGACAGAGTAGCAATGTAGGAGAGCTGAAAGCAGCTTTTCTCTTTGCTCTCCACTAGGGATGAGCTCGGGTTCGGGAGATGTCAGCGCCGGCCCAATCAGCTGCAGTCAAGAAATTTCATGCTCACAGCTGCGTGACATCATTGAATTTATACGGACATATAAGGTCAATGGGGACCTTAAATTTAGACACATTTAGAAAATAACTGTTTTTGCATTCTGTCTGGCTTTTTGGTTTCATCTAATGATTCACATTACTCCCTCAGGGCTTTTGGATGTCTACACAAGGGGGG
>NW_017307731.1:100578-111906 GCF_000935625.1 Nanorana parkeri
GTGTGGAGGCGGGGGGGGGGGGGGGGGGGCGGCTTTTGCAGGTAAATAACATGCATGAAATATGTTCAATGCACATATAATCTTGTGGAAAGATTTTTGTTGAAATATATGGTAATAAGGTTTAAGGACCGCAGCAGGAAAGGAGGCGACTTAGTAGATGAGATGAGGGAGGTCAGTCAGTTCTCTTGAAAGAGATAGCTCTGAAAATAACCATTTTACAGAACAAAATGCAGAACTTGTGTCACACTGATAAGGATGATGGTTCACAAGTGACATGTCAGGTCATCGGGGTATTGCACTGGACTCAGTCTTCAATAGAGATGTGAAGGAACTAAACATAATCTAAATCTAATCTACACTATATTGCCAAAAGTATTGGGACGCCTTTACACGCACATGAACTCTAATGGCATCCCAGTCTTAGTCCGTAGGGTTCCGTATTGGGTTGGCTCCGCCCTTTGCCGCTATAACAGCTCCGCCTCTTCTGGGAAGGCGTCCACAAGGTTTAGGAGTGTGTCTATGGGAATGTTGGACCATTTGTGAGGTCAGGTACTGATGTTGGGGGAGGGGCTCGCAGTCTCCGCTCTAATTAATCCCAAAGGTGTTCTATGGGGTTGAGGTCAGGACTCTGTGCGGCCAGTCAAGTTCCTCCACCCCAAACCCCCCCATCCATGTCTTTATGGACCTTGCTTTGTGCACTGGTGCGCAGTCATGTTGGAACAGGAAGGGGCCGTCCCCAAACTCCTCCCACAAAGTTGGGAGCATGAAATTGTCCAAAATGTCTTGGTGTGCTGATGCCTTAAGAGTTCCCTTCACTGAAAATAAGGAGCGGAGCCCAACCCCTGAAAAACAACCCCCTCCCCCAAACTTTACACTTTGCACAATGCAGTCAGGCAAGTACCGTTCTCCTGGCAACCGCCAAACCCAGACACGCCCATCGGATTGCCAGACAGAGAAGCGTGATTGGTCACTCCAGAGAACACGCCTCCACTTCTCTAGAGTCCAGTGGCGGCGCGCTTTACACCACGGCATCCCACGCTTTGCATTGCACTTGGTGATGTGCGGCTTGGATGCAGCTGCTCGGCCCTGGAAACCCATTCCGTGACGCTCTCTACGCACTGTTGTTGTGCCAATCTGAAGGCCACATGGAGTTTGGAGGTCTGTAGCTATTGATTCTGCAGACAGTCGGCGACTTCTGCGCACTGTGCGCTTCAGCATGCGCTGACCTCGCTCTGTCATTTTACATTCCTTGTCAGAGCATCACACTGGGGTGATGAATCATGAAATGGATTCTTGGCCATCCCTAGATGGTGATATATTTTGGTCTACTGCAAGAGCCGTACAGACATTCGCTCACATGGCCCAATGTTTCACAGTTTCACCTGTCCTAGAGGGTCCATCCATTAACAATCAAGCCAAAAATCTTTTCATTTCCTGGATGTTGTTTGAGGAGAAAGTTGAGGATAATTTGGGCATTTTTCTACCATCACAAGCTTTAAATTCCGCAGTTTGCACACCTTTAATGGCGGATCCCCCACCCCAGTAGCAGGCTCCACTCGCAGTATTGTGTTCCAGTGGCTCCCACACACAGACGCAGCCGTGCGGTTTGGTGTGGGCGCACGCTGTCACGCTTTGTACAAAGCCGCCATTGTCTTACTTTGCCCGCAAATGTTGGCGTCCCGCTTATACTTCCTACCTGGATTGGCACGATTGTATAATGGATGATGCGCTAACAATGCATCTATTGTAGGTAGAGACTGAAAGAAGGCCAGGAGGCATCCATACCGAGGCAGCATTTCATACTGAGGAGGTGTTGTGTAAAGGGAAACTCCGGTATGCACTCTTTGTATACAAAAACATAATCATATTATCATGTTCATCAGAACCCTGATTGTGGAACCAAGTTACATTTACGGTGCCTCCATACCGCTAGCTGCTGTGTGTGCAAATCTGATTTCTCCCTTTGGTCATTCCTCCTCCCCAGCAAGTGGTAGTTGAATAGGTCTAAAGGAGGAAACATAAAGCATCATCCCTGTGTGCTCCTTCCTCCTGTAAGCGTGTTTACACTGTTAGGCTGACACTACTTTCAAAACCAGAAGGGGGGGGGGGGGTTCTGATTGATTCTTGGTGACACCATTTCCCAGTCTTGACTTTGCAGATATCTGGATAGTTTGGGGTACGTGCATGTTAGAAGGTTTGCATGACCTGCCTCTGGTATCTGCCTTTCCCAGAACTCCTGAGCCCCGCTAAAGGGGCCGCCTGTGTGACCCCCGAAACACATTGGGTTTTTTTCAGCTGTAAACCGGTTTAATCATTAACAATGTTGGACCCTTGGATGTTTGTTTGGCGCTCTCTTTAAACTGTATGTATGTGGAAGAAAAGTCACTCGCACTCCATCTCAACACCCACCCATTATATCCGGTCAGGAGTGTGATGGGATCTAATTGAATTACTGTATATATGTGGATTCTCAACTCTGGGCACCCATTGATAATTTGATTGACTCTGTGAAATTCTGTGACCAGTACCTAGTTTTCATTTTTTGTTTTGCCCGTTTTGTAGATGTTCAGCTGCGAAGTTCTGGTCTTTTTGTGTTTTGAGATAACAGTGTCAGCAGGGACATTGCCCGAACGTTTTGATGCCAACAAGCTCTTCTCTTTGGGGCCCATCCACCTTTGTAGAGTACGACCATTCATTTTTAATGGGCCAATGAGCCAACAAATATCTTCCTCATTTACAGTGGCCGATGTGTTTGTTTTCTCAGTCTAGTCATGTCTGGGTGCCATTAATAATGAGTGCCAATGTTCCCCCCTCCTTCCCATAGCTGTGTCCCCCATAATTCCCCCTTTTCTTCCTCACACCCATTCTCCTCATTTCTTTTGTCATTCTTAGCTACTGGCAGGCAGGGGCGGATTTCCCACAAGGCCACCGAGGCCCCGGCCTTGGGGCAGCAGGGAGTAGAGGGGCCGCACAGGCGACCGGGCGGGTCGTTTTTTTTCTACATTTAGCCCTGCTTCGGGCAATTGAGGAACCCGGCCTTGGGGCAGCAGAGAGAGTGAATCCGGCCCTGCTGGCAGGGTGTGTTATTTTGTGTCTCCTGCTTTTCTTTGGCCTGTCCCCCACTCCTGGGACTGGTATGTCCTGAGGACGCACGTAAGCATTTGAATGTTGCCCCCTGTGTCCCTGAAAGTGGGAAATAATCTCATGTCATACTCTGGTCATACAATGGTGTGGCAATACCATGGTATAATGTGGCATCAAAGTCACCCAGGAGTCCCAGCAAGAGGGGCTGAGCGGTTCCAGGAATATACTGTTACCAGGGAAGAGCTGGCTTTACAACTCATTCCGGGTTTTCTGGATTAGGGTTGGGCTCCTGGAGCCGGGAGATTACTAAGAGAACTGGGAGGGAAGAAATCTCCATTCCTGGGTCCAGGCTTTAGTGGTGACCAGCACCAAAGGATGGTGCACCTGTGGACAGCCCTTATGAAAAGGATGCTGGTTCATATTCAGGGTTCCAGCTGGAGGACAAGGGAGGTGTCTGTCCAGGAGTCAGGAAGACTCCATCCTGGAACCAGCCTGTGTGGCAAATCTGTAGGATGCAGCCTGTTTGGGAGAGGTTGAAAGTAATAACCTGAAGTCGGTGAGACTGTGAAGTTATTTTGGCCGAAGTTATGTTGGAGAAACCCCTGTAAGGGGAAAACGTGTGTACTGTAAAATAAAAGTGGGCAGGAAGCCCTGAAAAGAACATGTTTGCGAGTGGACTCCGTCCTTAAAGGAGAACTATGAGGGGAGTGATTTTCACTCACCTCATAGTTCTAGCCGACCTGTGACAATGAGACTGTCACAGGTCGGCTCAGTAGATCGGGAGGTGAGCGAACGCCGGTATGTGTTCGCTCACCTCCCGATCTACTCGATCTCGATCATGTCACGGCTCTCTGCGGTGACAGGGGAGGGGCTGGATTCCCCCCTCCCCGCTCCGATCTGCCAGCGCTGACTGGCGGAACGGACGGGGGAGGGGGCGGGTACAGCTGGCTCTGCTTCTAGATAGGCAGAGCCAGCTGTCCCTTACGCAGCTGGGCGGATCCCGGCATAATTGTCGGGGTCCCCTTCAGCTGCGGCGTCTCAGTATATAGTGAGCAGCAGCTCGCGGTATACTGAGCCTAGGGTGACGGGAGGACGCTAGTTTGTGTCCTCCCGTTACCCTAAGGAGAACTATGGGGGAAAGCCTCAACCCCATAGTTCTCCTTTAATGCGCTACCATTTGGAGCGAATTCTCACAATTGTCATACTCTATACTCTACTCTAAGGACTCTCCTATCTTCTCTCGTAGGTTCGCTGTGACATCATCTTCCTCTATTGTACCATCATGGAGTCTGAGGCACAGAGCCCAGTGCTACACCCATGTATCTGCATCTTCCCCGGCACCTTGCCAATGTCATTCCCATAAACCATGAGTCATTTATGTCGGAAAGCGGCTCCCTTGAAGAGGACAACCTCACCATCTGAGTGACTTCCTGCTTCAATATGGCTGACATTCAGCGTTCCTGTAAATGAACAGAGATCCCTCAATGAACTCTATGAACTCCATAACCTCGCAGCCGTATTCTGGCCTGTAATCTCTAAAGTATTTCAGTAATGCTGATGATCGTTTGATTCAGTGCTGTAGATGATATTGTTTGTTCTAGAAGATTATACTGTTATATTAAACAAGAGCAACTTCCAACTTTCCCGGGGGGACAGCTAACGCCAAAGTCTTAAGAAAAAAAAGTGCACTTCATGCCCACCTACCCTGCACCACCTACCCACCCAACCCTGCCACACCTATACCCACCCTGCGCCCTAAATACATATCTATTGTTTCAGCCAGGAAATGCAGAATACACAAATACATTGTATACCAGCATGTGAAAATCAGCACCATAGATCTTGGTAAACCCCAACCGAATGACATTTAGCTTGCTCTGTGAATAAACATTTGCCACTTTTTAAAATATAATCCTTCTTTTTACCTTTTGTTATCCCAATGCTTATGATCTCCTGCAGCCACTTTCTGGCTACATGCGTTCCATCGATGGCTGCGTGGCATTACTCCGGGGGACGGGTTTCCTGGCGGCAACAGCAATGGACCATGACTGTGTAATGGGTGATGAAACGGACACCTGTAGTCTTTATTGGAAGCCCTCGTGGCAGGGTGACTATGCTAAAGAACAATTGAGAGACAGCGACAGAGCGTTTGTCAACAGGGCCGGATTTACTCTCTCTGCTGCCCCAAGGCCAGGTTCCTCAATGCGCCCCCCCACCCGAAACCCCCCCCCCAATGGAGAATGGCAGACCTGCAGGTTGCATACAAGCGATCTTGGCAACATCCCTGAGATCACTTGTACAAAACAAGCGGCGGCTTCCCCGCTGTACATTTAGCTCTGCTTGCCCAGAGCAGGGCTAAATGTAGAAAACAACTACCCGCCCGGCGCCCGGAACTGCATGTCCCGGGCATCGGGAGATAGGAATTCCACACCCCTGCTGCCCCTCTACTCACTGCTGCCCCAAGGCCGGGCCTTGGTTGGCCTTGTGGGAAATCCGGTCCTGGTTGTCAACCTATAACAGGAAGTGCCAGGACAAGGTCCTCAATTGCAGGATCATTAGGAATCTGGTACAGATTCTAAAAGAACATGTTAAAGCGCATATGAGATTTTAGTGATTGGGCTTATACAACTCCCTTAACGCAGACCTATACTCCCTTTCACTAAAAATCACCTCAGCCTGCAGCTCTGAATGTGGATATGAAGTCATGTTACATTAATTACCTAAACAAACATATTTTGCTTGTACATACAATTGCTGCTTTTCCACTTCCTGGTCCTCTCAGGCATTAGTGATGTAATGTGCCCAAGCGTTGCATGCTGGGAAGGTGACATCAGCAGAGCATTGCTGGGAAATCTCATCTGTAATCTCACGAGATCTCAGGAAAGGCATTTCACTCCTCTGAGATGATGTGCGTGGTCACATACATGTTCTGAGTTCCAGGAAGTACAGGTAGATATATGAATCTGCCCTTAGTAAAAATGGCCGCTGTGAGAAGAATGGGGAGGAAAAGACAAAGAAGTAATGCAAAGAATACAAAGCCGGCAATGATCTAGAAGTATCTGTTTGTAGATTGTCATTACGAAACATATTTAAAGGAGAACTATGAGGTCAGTGTTTTCCCCCATTGTTCTCTTTAGGGTCACAGGAGGACATATACTAGCGTCCTCCCGTGACCCAAAGCTCAGTATATCGCCGGCTATTGCCCGCTATGTACTGAGGGAGCTGCAGCCGGGACATTACTGTCTGGATCCACCCAGCTGCGCGAGTGACAGCTGGCTCTGCCTATCTAGAGGCAGAGCCAGCTGTGCCCTCCCCCTCCCCCGTCCGTTCCTCCACTCAGCGCTGGAGGATCGGAGAGGGGGGGAATCCCTGCGTGCAACGGTGACTGAAATTCACTGCTGTCTGCAGGGAGACGATCGAGAAGTGAGCAGATCGGCTGCATGTTTCTCACTTCTCGATTGACAGAGCCAACCTGTGACAGCTTCTTTGTCTCAGGTTGGCTCTAACTATGAGGATGAGTGGAAATCACTCGCCTCATAGATCTCCTTTATAGGTGTGTTTGTTGTTATTTCAAACATAAGGGGAAAGTTCCACTTTAAAAGGTTACAAAGAGAACAATATGGAGGAAAATAGTAAATCTGTCATGAAATCTGAAGAGAAATGACGGACAGAAAGAGGTGGGCTGGAAAGAGGGAACATTGGGGGCCCCATAGACTTACAATTGTTACATTATTATTATTATTATTATTATTATTATTACATAGTATTTATATAGCGCCAACAGTTTGCGCAGCGCTTTACAACATAAGGCTGGGCTCACACCTAGGCGTATTGAATATGCGCGTTTCGTGCCGTGCGTTTTTACCGCGATTTGCGGTTAAAAAAACAAACGCCCGTTTCCAAGGGCTACTTGGCTGTATCCCAATGGAAACGCGAGACCAAAATGCCCCAAAGAAGTACATGTACTTCTTTGGGCGTAGGCCGTTTTGTATCGCGTTCGGACGGGCGGAAATACGGCAAGGTGTGAACCAGACCCATTGAATACAATGGGATTTAGATGTTTGAGCGTTTTGTAGAGCGTTCGTCGAGCGTTGAACGCGCTACAAAACGTTCAGGTGTGAACCAGGCCTAAGGAAGACATTACAATTCAAGACAAGATGGTAAGGAGGGCCCGGCCCCTGAGGGCTTACAATCTGAAAGAGGAGGGGGAAATGATACATGAGGAGGGAGCTGTGTGGGGATGAATTATTTGAGAATGTGAATGTTGCACCTCTGCAAATGGCCACGCACCGCACTCTCTATCCGAGGGAGGAAGTGAAGAAATGAACTTCTTATTGAATATATTCGCTGCGGTTTTGCGATCTCCTATCTCTCTGATCAATCTGATCCCAAAACCTTGCACTTCCTGGCAACTACACAAATCATATCAGCCGCCCCTGTCATAGCAAAGCGCAAAACAAGAATCCTCATCGTCATTCTCTTCGCTCGTTATCAAGTCGCCAGCGTATATAAAACCGGCCGCCGTACGCACCTTTCACGGAGACATAATAACTACCAACAGTCATAACCGAAGTGACAGAAACGTGTCGTCTGAACTGGGACCTACGTCACCGCGGGAGGAGATCATTTCCTTCTGCACAGGAGATTGTTTTATAAATATAATATTTATGTAATGACATTCAACACAAAACATTTCCCAACTCATGATTATTAAAGTGCCCCGGGTGACACAACCTTCCCGGTTATATTACATCCCCAGCCCTCCGTATCCTTTATATTTGTGTCTGAATATAAGTCACATATATAGTCTATATTGCCAAAAGTATTGGGACGCCTTTACACGCACATGAACTTTAATGGCAATCCAGTCTTAGTCCGTAGGGTTCAGTATTGGGTTGAACCCTACATTGGCTTCGGGTGTTCCGTGACATTTCCCGGCTACTAAATATTCCACGGTCACCTGTTACTGGGATTATAACAAAGTGGAAGCAACTGGGAACAACAGCAACTCAGCCAGGAAGTGGTAGGCCACGTAACATGACAGAGCGGGGTCAGTGCATGCTGAAGCGCACAGTGCGCAGAAGTCACCAACTGTCTGCAGAGTCAATAGCTACAGACCGCCAAACTCCATGCGGCCTTCAGATTGGCACAACAACAGTGCGTAGAGAGCTTCATGGAATGATTTTGGAAGGAAGTGATGGCTCTCCTGTACAAATGGAGCATTTATAGGGACTAGGGAGCTATTAAAAAGCAACAATATATAAAGTATAACATATCTGGAGAGCAGTGATGTCACTCCTGTATAATATATATCTTATATCTGGAGAGCGGTGATGTCACTCCTGTCTCTCAGTTTGGGGACCTTATTTTTGGACCAGGAAGTACTTTTCCCCAAATATAAAATGTGGGAGGGAATGGAATGAACTCCCTCACATGTATAGAAAGCTCCGCGGGTGGAGCGGATCAAGTTGTAGCGATTACGGGGCGATGTCTGATTTTCCAGGAATAAAGATTTTCGAGTGATTTCCAGGATTGTGAAATCCTTCAGTGATGTAACGATGATGTCATACAAGTCTGACTCCATGTGACCAGGAGGCTTCAGGAGAAGTGTGATTCACAGCCCGAGGAGGCGGAGTGACAGATGGTAGCTTGTCCTGGAACTGTATCATCTCCATCACTGAAAGAAATCTGAGCCATCCCCCACGTATAGTCTGCAGGAGCAGGGGATAGAGGTCAACCTGGAAAAAGGTGTGGTAATCTGGAAAGCAGGGGCTGGGACAAACCTTATAACGGTGTTGGGGGTGCTGATAATGGACAGCTTTTATTCAGATGGGTTAAACATTAAATAATGTTCAAAAGTGTTATCCAGCGTCGGGCTGCACATTGTCCATTGCTCCGTGTGAAACACCTCAACCAAGACTACCCTGCCCAGGGTGACAACGTTGCTGTGCGATTTCACCGAAGAAGAAACAGCGTTGTCACCTTGTGAAAGCAAGGTTAAAAAAAACAAATGATGTGAGCTACAACTTTAAATCTACACGTTGACAGTGAACCGTCTGACCGCTATGGCACCACGCTGTACATGGCTGGCACCCAGCGGGTGAGGGTAAAGTGCACCATGATGCAACTCCTAATTACAGCCTCTCTGTGTTCCAAACAAGGGTGGGATGGAGGGTAAAGGTTTGATTCCGGGTAATGTTTCCATAAAAAAAGTCACAGTTGTGCCCCCAGGGGACATTCAGTGAATAATGACTGCAATTACATTCATAATACTTTATAATTAACTTGGGCTCGGCTACATATCAGCGTTGTAGGTGAGCTGCTTTCCCAGATTTATGACTGTGCTCCATATTCATCACATTCACTGACTGGAAAGACCAGGGATCTGTATATCTATCCATCCATCCATCCATCCATCCATTCATCCACCCATCCATCCATCCATCCATCCATCCATTCATCCACCCATCCATCCATTCACCCACCCATCCATCCATTCACCCACCCATCCATCCATTCACCCATCCATTCACCCACCCATCCATCCACTCACCCATCCATCCATCCATCCATCCATTCACCCCCCCAAGGGTAAAGGTTTGATTCCGGGTAATGTTTCCATAAAAAAAGTCACAGTTGTGCCCCCAGGGGACATTCAGTGAATAATGACTGCAATTACATTCATAATACTTTATAATTAACTTGGGCTCGGCTACATATCAGCGTTGTAGGTGAGCTGCTTTCCCAGATTTATGACTGTGCTCCATATTCATCACATTCACTGACTGGAAAGACCAGGGATCTGTATATCTATCCATCCATCCATCCATCCATCCATTCATCCACCCATCCATCCATCCATCCATCCATCCATTCATCCACCCATCCATCCATTCACCCACCCATCCATCCATTCACCCATTCACCCATCCATCCATTCACCCATTCACCCATCCATCCATCCATTCACCCACCCATGCATCCATTCATCCATTCACCCAGCCATCCATCCATTCATCCATTCACCCATCCATCCATTCACCCAGCCATCCATCCACCCATCCATTCATCCATTCACCCAATCCATCCATCCATCCATTCACCCAATCCATCCATCCATCCATCCATTCATTCACCTAGCCATCCATCCATCCATTCATCCATCCACCCATTCACCCATCCATCCATTCACCCATCCATCCACCCATCCATCCATCCATTCACCCACCCATCCATCCATCCATCAATCCACCCACCCACCCATCAATCCACCCACCCATCCATTCATCCATCCATCCATCCATCCACCCATCCATCCATCCATTCACCCACCCATCCATTCACCCACCCATCCATCCATCAATCCACCCACCCACCCATCAATCCACCCACCCATCCATTCATCCATCCATCCATCCATCCACCCATCCATCCATCCATCCACCCATCCATCTATCTATCCATCCATCCATCCATCCATCCATCCATCCACCCATCCATCCATCCATCCATTCATCCACCCATCCATCCATCCATTCACCCACCCATCCATCCATCCATCCATCCATCCACCCACCCATCCATCCACCCATCCACCCATCCATCTCTATCAAAATAGACTGCACAATTATAATACAATTCAAGACAAGAGGGTTAGAAAGGCCCGTCATTCTTTCTCTCTCTTTCTCTCTTTTTTTCTCTCTTTCTTTCTTTCTTTCTTTCTTTCTCTCTCTTTCTTTTTCTCTTTCTTTCTTCTCTCTTTTTTCTCTCTTTCTTTCTTTCTCTCTCTTTGTCTCTTTCTTTCTTTCTCTCTCTTTCTTTTTCTCTTTCTTTCTTTCTCTCTTTTTTTCTCTCTTTCTTTCTTTCTCTCTCTTTGTCTCTTTCTTTCTCTCTCTTTCTTTTTCTCTTTCTTTCTTTCTCTTTTTTTTCTCTCTTTCTTTCTTTCTTTCTTTCTCTCTTTTTTCTCTCTTTCTTTCTTTCTCTCTCTTTGTCTCTTTCTTTCTTTCTCTCTCTTTCTTTCTTTCTTTCTTTCTTTCTTTCTTTCTTTCTTTCTTTCTTTCTTTCTTTCTTTCTTTCTTTCTTTCTTTCTTTCTTTCTTTCTTTCTTTCTTTCTTTCTTTCTTTCTTTCTCTCTCTTTCTTTCTCTCTTTTTTTCTCTCTTCTTTCTCTCTCTCTTTCTTTGTTTCTTTTTCTCTCTCTCTCTCTCTCTCTCTCTCTCTCTCTCTTTCTTTCTTTCTTTCTTTCT
>NW_017307731.1:112845-131179 GCF_000935625.1 Nanorana parkeri
CCTCTCAGTAATTAGCGGTGTAAGGAAAGTCAGGTACACATTACATGACACCAGACCCGACTTTCCCTTTTTTGTTGCACAGTTCGTATCTCATTGATTGTAAAAGACTCTCCGTGTTGCAACATTGAATATCTCATTATTTCATCAAGGTTACATAAACACACAACTGTCAGGTTTGCACACGCTCACTGGCAGTTAGGAGACAAACTCTGCCTTACTTGAGAAAGGGAAGAGGCATTGTGACCAAAGGGAGGGAAAGGGAGGGGAGGGGGGGGGGGCATCAGTGATGGAAATCCTGTCTGCAGATTATTAAAAAACCCAGACAGATTCCTGACCCAAAATTAGGATTATTGTTAGGCCAAAGGGGATGAATTGGGGACGGGGACAGAGAGGAAAGAGGAGGATGGAAAATAAGGAAAGACATAGATTTGGGTGAAAGTGGTGGTGTACTCAGTCTGCATTAATCAGTGAACTTATAGAAAGGTTACAAAGTTACAAACAGTTTAATTTGATAATCTATGATATTGGTGAGGAGGAGTGACCATGTGCTATTCACATCTAGAAGTTTAGAGTAGAACTCCGGCAACATGAAAATGATATATAAGACGCAGGCTGCCTGTAGCTTTCTGCTCATCTGAGTCTCCCCAGTGGCGTCACAAAGGCCGACACCCGGGTGACACCATTGGAGGGGTGATACCAAAATGACTGACAGGTTTGGTGTCACCCCCTCTAAAAAGTCGGGCACTCGGTCATGGACAGTGTCAGGAGAGAGGAGGGGACCCGGCGGCATACCTCACCCCGCCGGGTGAACGTCCCCTCCTCTCTCTGCCGGCGTCCATCACCAAGGTAACGGTGGTAAAGTGCACGGGACGTCATTACACCCATGTGTAGTTACATTACGCGCATACGTAATGACGTGTGCACAGGTGACACCTGGCCTGGTGACACCTCTGCCCCCAATTAGCCCCCTTAGATGAATTCTGATTGGCTGCTCTGTGCACTGTGCTTGTTGCTCTTCCCCAGATTTATATCGTCAGCGAGCAAAGAGATAAGATAACCAGATAATGTGACAGTCTTCACACTGGCCAGTCTCTACATCTCCTGCCAAGCCCAGTGTGTGGCATGTGGATATTATATTGTGATTGTGAAAACACCCAAAACATGTCCAGACTTCGCTCTGATTCGTTGGAGGGAGGTTAGAGCTCGGTGCCAGGTCTGTACAGGAACACGATCCAAACTGCTCATTAGTTTCTGTCACGTGCCTTTAATAGAACAGTCATTGGCAGGGCGGCTTTATTATATGACTGAATAGATGGCACATGGATGAAACACGTAACAACCGGCGGCCACACCAATCTCGGCATTATCACATGAAATAAAATGTGTTTTCTCAGGAAGCTCATAGAGAAGCTGAAATATAGATACCGTGTTTCCCCGAAAATAAGACACTGGCTCATCTTTTTTTTGCCCCTCCCCCCAAAAAAACACACTAGGTCTTATTTTCAAGGGATGTCTTTTTTTATTTTTTTATTAATGTGCAACAAAGTGTAAAACAATCTAAAGTTATCTGGTATCACTCCGCCTGTCACAGTAACTGGCGCTATAGAGGAAGTATCTGCTAATGTGGCTCTGCTCCGGTGCAGCAGTGGGGACATCAGACAGTGGACAGTGCGGTAAAGTACACATTACAGTACAGTACCATTACATTAAAGTGACATTAAAGTGACATTAAACCCTGAGATTTTTTAACATAAACCAATACTGTAATGTGCGCCTTACTGTAATCCATGTTAGTTTCCCTTCTCTTTGCTGCTCTTCCTTTTAAATCCTCATGTCTTCTCATGCTGGGGGAGAACTTCCCTTTGCAGCTCAGGGCCTCTTCCTGTAGTGCTGGCTCAGGTTGCAAACTTATACACAGACACCATGTATCCATTTCAGAGACAAGGCAGTCTGCTGCAAAACAGAAGTTCTGCCCAGCATGAGAAGACATGAGGATTTAAAAGGAAGAGCAGCAAAGAGAAGGGAAACAACCATGGATTACAGGAAGGCGCACATTACAGTATTGTTTTATGTTAAAAAAATCTGAGTGTTTAATGTCGCTTTAAGCAGCGCCTTCAGGGGGACAGCAGTTGGTGAAGTATGGTACTGGAGTGCTCCCTGTCACTGCGCCGGCCGGAGGGAGTCCCCTGTCATCCCCTTAATACGGTATGTCCCTGCAGGCCGATACCATCTCTCCTGCCCTTCAAGTTCCCCCTCACATGCTACCAGCAAACAAGGTCTTACTTCCGGGGTAGGTCTTATTTTCGGGGAAACACGGTAGGAGATAATATCCTAATTATAGGAACATTGAGGGCACAGGACTCAGAATGAGCAAAATGTATCCAACACCAAAGAGGATTCTGGGAAAATAGTGGCAGCGCTATATAATGGGAAGACATGATAGTATTACCACCACTGATAGAATGTATCAGCAGAATAACATTGTATTTACTGCTGGGATAGTGTTTGCGTAGGTAGTTGGTGCTTCTGCTTTACATCACTGGGGGTCCCTGTCCCTGATTCAAATCCCGGCCAGGACACTACCTGCATGGAGTTTGCATGTTCTCCCTGTACTTGTGCGGGTTTCCTCCAGGTACTCCGGTTTCCTCATACACTGCAAGAACATGCTGATAGGATAATTGGCTCTTGTCTATATTGGTTCCAATATGAGGTTTTTTTCACTCCACAGAGACGGAGGAGGGGAGAGGTCTTTTGGGTGAGGATCTGTGGCTTTCACAGGTCTTTTTTCCTCCTCCCACTAGGAGATCCCCTACCAAGTACTTGGTGGAGCGGCTTTGGCTGGTCCCTAAGGATTGGAGGAGTCCTGGCTTTGCTTAGGTGGACTAGAGTGCCTTGCCCCTGTCAGGAGCCTTGCGCCAGGTAAGGAGGGGGGGGGGGGGGTCAGATACAGGGATGACAGGGCTTTTTTTGGGAAATGGACAAATGCATCCTCATAGAAATGGACCAATGCACCCTCATAGAAATGGACCAATGCACCCTCATGGAAATGGACCAATGCACCCACATGGAAATGGACCAATGCACCCTCATAGAAATGTACCAATGCACCCTCATGGAAATGGACCAATGGACCCTCATAGAAATGGACCAATGCACACTCATAGAAATGGACCAATGCACCCTCATGGAAATGGACCAATGCACCCTCATAGAAATGGACCAATGCACCCTCATGGAAATGGACCAATGCACCCTCATAGAAATGGACCAATGCACCCTCATGGAAATGGACCAATGCACCCTCATGGAAATGGACTAATGCACCCTCATGGAAATGGACCAATGCACCCTCATAGAAATGGACCAATGCACCCTCATGGAAATGGACCAATGCACCCTCATAGAAATGGACCAATGCACCCTCGTGCACATCTTTTGTGTGCTGTGACTCCACCGTTCACCTTTTTGTTCACATGTACCATAGATTGTAAGCTCCCTGAGGGCTGATGTTGTATGATGTTGATATGTAAAGCGCTGTGTATTGTCGCCGCTATATAAATACCAATAACTTTATTTTTTAGGAAATGTCCATACTCCTCGTGTCACGGACAATTCATTTTTTCTTTCAGAACAATTCTCCCTCATGTAAATAAAATTCCATAGAAAACAGGAATGCAGCGCATCCAGGGCGATAATCGTTCTTGAAGAGTTGCCGGCTCGCGCTGTTTATCTCACCTCCGCCCGGCTGGACGCGGTGCGAGACGCTATCGGCGCAGGAATGTGTAGTGTAAACGTTCGCAGCAGGTTTTCCTGGCGAAAAAATGAAACGGTCGTAAACATTGGCCCCTGATAAGGGAGCAGAGGGGCCCAGCGCTGCCAGAAGCCGTCACCGGTTCCCTCAGATCAGGCTGCGCCGATTCCTAATTCCTCCGCTGATCTCGTCACGAAGCTTCGCCGGCCAAGTCGTAACAAGCAATTACTCAGGCAGGAGGGATGGGGGGGGGGGCCGTTCAATTATATAGCGCAGAGTGCAGTGATGGGTGCGTCTCTCTGATATTTAAAAATGTAAAACCACGGCCACATTCGGACTGATGCGGTGCATTAAAGTCCATTGGGGTAAGGCAGTTGATGTGTTTTGAATGTGCTACCAGCTCACCGCAATGCAAGCTTTCAGGGACATACAGCATTTTTGTCAATATATTGCCCCAGAACACACAGATGGCTCACATCCATACCTTGTTGTGTGCTAAAAATGTGCATGCGCTGGCTAAGTGCATTGAAAATGAATGGCATTGCCATGCACCGATCTCTTGCGTTGTGATAATGCACATTTTACCGCGTGTTACTGCAACAATCCTATTCAAGTCCATCGGAGCCAAAAACGCATGAGTCAAGTAATCATGTCTAAGGGCTTGTTCACACCATATACAGTGCGTTACAGCATGGTTAGCTGCTGGAACGCACTGTATCGCATCCCGGCCGGGTTCCTGTATTCATGCACTATTTTTTCAGATTCCACTGGACCGGAACGCATGCATTGATGGGTCTGGTGCTGGTGATGGTGTGGGCGTAGCTGACGTGCCATTGACTTCAATGCGCCACCATGCCCCTGATCGCAGGAAGCCAGCTGGGATGCGTTCCAGCAGCTAACTGCACTGAGGGCTATTTTGCACCATATCCTGATCATGTCCAGACCTGAACAGTGTTCCTGGAGCAAAAAAGCATCCCAATGTATCCCTATGGTATTTCTGGGCTCTGTTCACACCAGCTCAGTCCGTTCTGGTCCAGATTTAAAAAAAAATACAGATTGTCTCATTTTCTCTGGTCTGGAATGCACTGAAACGCATGGAAATGCATCAAAAACACATAGAAATGCATGAAAATGCACTGGAACGCACTGGACGGCACCTCAAAGCTCATTTTAAGGTTAGTTCACACCAGATGCAGTTGTAATGCAGTCCGTTCAGTTTGGCTGCTGCAGCCAAAACACATCACAATAATTTCCTATGGGATTTCTGGTACTTTATTCACACCAGTGCAGTCTGTTCCGATGCAGTCAGATAAAATTTCGGTTGCCCTATTTTAACTGCATCGGATTGCACCAGAACGCATCAAAAATGCATGCAAACGCACCTGAAATCCCATTTTAAGCACACACAAAAATGCATTAATCGCGGTAAAATCAAGGCAAAATTCATCACATTGCAGCTGCGCAGACACATGCAGCTCTGGTGTGAACTAGCCCTTAGGCTCTGTCCACACCAGTGGACCGTTCCGGACCAGACATAAAAAAAATACTGCATGTCTCATTTTCTCTGGTTTGGAATGCACTGAAATGCATCAAAATGCATTAAACACATACAAGCTCATGCAAATGCACCTGAAAGCACATTTTAACTTACAAAAAATAACCTATCCGGAATGCAGTAAGAATGCAGTAAAAACGCAGCAAAACTCTAATGCACCGTGTTCCAGATCTTAAACGAAGAAAAAAAATGCGTCAAAATGGCGGTAGAAATGCGGTCAAAATGCAGTAAAAAGATGGCAAAAACGCATTGCATTGTGTTTGCAGATCTGCTCCAGATCTGGTCTGTACATGGTGTGAACAAACCCTTAACCAGCACAAAAAAATCAGTCCCCATGAAGCTGCCTGGCTGCAGTGAAGGAAGCAGGCGCAGACACATTGTTGCATGTTAAGGTGCCCACACACCTTGCGATAATCGTACGATAATCGCGGGGTGCGATTATCGCAAGGTGCGTGGAAGCCGTGCGACCTCTACTACTGTAAGGTTGCAGCGACTTTTATCTTACGAACACATTCGAAAACCCGCCGAGAATCGGACGGTGTCCGGCGGGTGTGTAGCATGTTTGTAAGATAAATGCCGCACAGGCCGGTATGCGCAAGCCCACACTGCCCATTTAGCATTGCGGTCATCGGAAGCCCGCCCCTCAGCGGGGCGCGGCTTGCGATCATCGCAAGTACGATCTGCCTGTCCAAGATGGGCAGATCGTACGTTTTTTTAATTACCTTACAACCCTCGCAAGACTTTTGTTGTAAGGTGTGTGTGCCCACCATTAGTTGCTGTTCTTCTGCAGAGATAAGTCATTCCAGCTGCTCCTCCTGATATCTGATTCTGCATTAGAGCGGAGCTCCTCTTTAACATTTAGATTTGGGGTCGGTTATTGATCATCAGATGGTCCGGGCAGGTAGTCAGACAATATCCCAGTGAAAGCTGCAGGATAACAGCCGGACTGAGCAACTCGCATGTCATTTATCTGGCATCTATGTAAACTGTGCGTGTGCGGTCGTCGGAAAGGAACGCATGCAACACAACCATTACCGTGACACTTGTCTCTTCCACCAGCGAGATATCACCACTGACCTCATCAGATCATCCCCCTTCTCACTTCATTCCCCACAGATTGGCTTGCACTCCTTCGCCGCACTCTGAGGTTTATTTTTAACTTGAAAGCAATTGTGTCCCAAAGAAGCAGAATGAAAGCATACGCCGCACGTCCTTACTTCATACATGGTTGCTGCCATTGTGGAGTAGCCGGCAGTGGAAAATCGGTTTTGTGGCATTTGTCTTTGACTTGGTAGCTGAATGTCGCCCGTGGCTGAGAGCTTTGGTCCCTCCAGACCAGGCGGCACCCAGACTGGATTATATAATACGTTGTAAGCTTCGCTTAGCCTGAAAACATGTTACTTTCCAGTGGACTTTAAATGATCAAGTGAATATCCGCTGTCTTAGGGTACGTTCACACCAGATGCAGTGCGTTCCGGTCCGATTCTGGCTGGAACGCACTGCATCGCATTCCGGCCGGCTCACTCTTTTGTGGGGCAGGAGGGGGGGGCGTGGCGGGCCATTACAGTGAATGGCACTGTAGCCACGCCCTCCGGCCCACAATGCGATCGCCCGCACGGGATCGCAAGGCACATTGTGCCTGCGGTCCGGTGCAATCAAAATAGTGCTGGCTAGGCATGTGCACTGTCCAAAAATTTGTTTAGTTTCGTTTCGTTTTAATTCCTATTTTGTGTTATTTCGTTTTTCGGATGAAATTCGTTAGTGGTAGTTCGTTCATTCGTTCGTTCGTTTACAGCAAAGTGACTTTTGAAGGGGAAAAAATGTTTTTCTCCTTCTCTAATGCCACTTTGCTGTAACAAACGAACGAAACGAAAACTAAACGATTTCCGGAAATTCGTCCGAATTTCGTTTCGGAACGAAACGAATTGCACATGTCTAGTGCTGGCAGCATTTTGATCGCACCGGACCGCAGGCACAATGTGCCTTGCGATCCCATACGGGCGACCGCATTGCGGCCGGAGGGCGTGGCTACGGTGCCATTCACTGCAATGGCCCGCCACGCCCCCTCCTGCTTCACCCAACCCACACTGATGAACACTTACCGCTGCCTCCACACTGCCCAGCAGTAGGAACACCTTCTACATCCCTTGCTTTTCTGCTGCAGCACTACAACTCTCAGCATACTCAACAGACATGTACTGAGTCCCTTTGATATGACCACCTTTCATCGAACGTTTGCTAGTGGTTCTTCTAGCAGCACCCATTTACTGCTCCCAGCAATCCCTTCATTAGGTATTTCCAAAAACTCTTTAAAAAGAATCGTGAATTTGAAGTGTTCAATCCGCCTAAATCTCAGTCATATGAAACTGATACCGCAGCAATGCGGAGGCGGGACGTAGGTGAGCTTATCATACTCTCTAGCTGCGGGCCGAGTGAGCGCACCCTGTGGCGGTTTTGGTGCCGCGTCATATGGGTGTGCCTTCTTATAGTTTACAGTGTCAGTGTCACGTAGGAAGATACACATGTGGCTGATGAGAGGCCGAGCTTCTCTGTACACTACACTCTCTCTGGAGCAGCAATGTCAAATCCAAACTTACTGAGGGTTGTGAATAATATTCGGTACAAAGCTCCGGGCCCGCTAATCATTATGTGACAGTCCCGTTGTCCTGTGTGTGAGGGCACTACAAGTGTCAGCAGTCCCTGTCCATCATATGACACTCCTGTGTGTGAGGGCACATTAAATGGACAGGGACAGCTAATACTTGTAGTGGCCTCACACACAGTCAGTCCCGGATACACACAGCGGGACTTACCCGGAGCTGCTGAGACCAGAGGCAGAGGTAGGGTTGCCACCTATTCTTCAAGCGCAACCCGAACACTCTAGCGACGCGCGGACATATTTTGGGCTTATGCATATGTAATAAGCGCCACCCATTCATATGTAAATATCACAGTTGAGACTATTTTCAGTGGGGGGGGCAGTAGCCCCTATCTTAACTTTAGTTGCCTTTGTCTTCCTGACACAGACCCAGACACAGCATTCAAAACCTGGACTGTCCGGGTGAATACTGGACAGGTGGCAACCCTAGGCAGAGGCGCGGAGGATCTTGCTGGCAGTGAGAAACCTGTGGACCAGGAGGGAGGCGCCTAGGAGAAACGTGGGGGTGCGGGGTCCTCAAAAGGCGGCCGGCTAAATTGCCGCTCCAAGAAAAAAAATAACATGAACCCTGCATGCCGGTACACAACTTGGAACTGGCAGGCATAAGAAAATCTTGTGGCGGGCCGGTTCTGGCCCCCGGGCCTTGTAATTCACATATGTGCTCTGGAGGGTATTAAAAAATGTCAATGTGTTACCCGCTCTGAAGGTGGCCATATACCAGGAGAATCTTGTTCAATAAACTTCCGGAACATTCGTTCTCTTCTCCAGTGGAATAATGGACGATCGACTTCCAAAATCAAAGGCTCAGGATGGAATTTTGTTCTCATTTCTTATCTTAAAGGAGAACTATGAGGTGGGTGCTTTCCACTCACCTCATAGTTCTAGCCGACCTGTGACAATGAGACTGTCACAGGTCGGCTCAGTAGATCGGGAGGTGAGTGAACACATACCGGCGTTCGCTCGCCTCTCGATCCTGTCACGGCTCTCTGCCGTGACAGGGGAGGGGCTGTATTCCCCCCTCCCCGCTCCGATCTTGACAGGGGAGGGGCTGTATTCCCCCCTCCCCGCTCCGATCTGCCAGCGCTGACTGGCGGAACGGACGGGGGAGGGGGCGGGCACAGCTGGCTCTGCCTCTAGATAGGCAGAGCCAGCTGTCACTCACGCAGCTGGGTGGATCTCGACATCTACGTCGGGATCCGCTCCGGCTGCGGCGTCTCAGTATACCGCGACGGGAGGACGCTAGTTTGTGTCCTCCCGTTACCCTAAGGAGAACTATGGGGAAAAGCCCTGACCCCATAGTTCTCCTTTAAAGAACGAAATTCTAGCCTTGAATGTGATTTCCAATCGGGATAAATGGTGCACATTGTAACGCACGTGCGCTGGGCACAAAAGAAACCAGTTTAATACAACTGGGATTCCATTTAAGAAGCCGGTCTGGACGCAATTTCTAAGGGCTTTTGAATGAAATGAGTTGACTCCGTGATGGCAAGAACGCAATTCAAACAATGTCTGGCCAGCTTCAGCTAATGAGGATGAAATCTGATTGGTTGATATGCCTGTTCATCAATGCAGATCATTTTTCGGGACAGGACAGGCTCTCTTCATCAGGTCAAAGGCAGGAATGTAACTTCCTATTGGTTCCCTTAAAGGAGAACTATGGGGTCAGGGCTTTTCCCCATAGTTCTCCTAAGGGTCACAGGAGAACACAAACTAGCGTCCTCCCGTCACCCTAGGCTCAGTATATAGAGAGCTACAGCTCGCGGTATACTGAGACGCCGCAGCCGGGACGGATCCCGACATGACTGTTGAGATCCACCCAGCTGCGTGATTGACAGCTGGCTCTTTCCTATCTAGAGGCAGAGCCAGCTGTGGCCGCCCCCTCCTCCGTCCGTTCCGCTGGAGGATCCGAGCGGTGAGGGGGGGAATCCCTGCAGGGAGCCATGAGTGACAGTCACTGCTCTCTCTAGGGATAGATTGAGAAGTGAGCGAGCGATGGTATGTGTTAGCTCACTTCCCGATCTACTGAGCCGAGCTGTGGCAGTTTCATTGTCACAGGTCGGCTCAGATTATGAGGCTGAGTGAAAATCACTTGTCTCATAACTCTCCCTTAAGTTGCCCATACACTGGCCGAATTTCGGGTCGTTTTGTAATGTACCGGACGAAAATTCGCACCGTGTGTGGGGCTGTCGGCTCCCTTTCAGCCGGCATTCCTCGATCAGCTGATCGAAGGAGTCGGCTGGAAAATCTTCGCCCGATCGGAGCCGGCAGCCATTGAGTATTCTGACAGTGGCCGCCGGCAATGCAATGCAAACAGCGGCGATTCCTCAATCACGCTGTTGGTGTTGATGGAGGAATCGCATCAGTTTTTTTCCTTCAGCCCGTGCGGGTTGAACGAAAAAAATTGATAGGTGTATGGCCGGCCTAAGTTTCCCCTCTTGTTGCAGCACCGGGGTCTGATCATGGGGTGGATTTACTAAAGGCAAAAAGGTTGTTCACTTTGTATAGGAATTTGCACTTAGCAGGGGACGTCTGCCTCTAGTTTAGTGAATAGCGGGGAAGCTCAGCTGACTTCCATCACCCAATCATGTTCAAGAAAAAAAAAATGCTGCTTTTTTTTACATTTTCCTTGCACATGATTGGGTATTCTTTACAAAGTGAAGTTTCACCACATTCACTAAGCTAAGGGGAAACTTCCCCTGCAAAGTACAGATCCCCTTGCACTTTGCAGGGGGAGTAAATCAACCCCTATGCGTTTATAATAGGTAACCCCTATGCGTTTATCATAGGTAAACCCTCCCACATAGCAAAGCCCTTGTTCCTTCAGTTTGAGGAAGTGACTACCCCGCTCGGTATCTACAGAACAGAAGCAGATAAGAATCTGCAGAGAAGTTTGCTGACATTCTCGCAGTGTATTCAGTTGTGAAGGGAGTTTTTGGCACTGAATACAATTGTTAAAAATAAAATGTACATTTGTGACGAGCGATGTATCCTGTACTTCCTGCAGGTGCCCCTAAATACAGGCAGGGTGCTGAGTAATCCGTATGCATGGCAATGGGCAAACTAGCCTTGTGTTTAGGACAACGGCTTTGTGTGCTATCCCCTTATCCCCTGCCGCAACTGAACTCATTATCTTAAAGGGGGAATCCTGGGTTACTTCGGGTTTCTTCCAAACAATACAAAACTAGTCAAGTAACCGCTCTGTAATGTATGTGTTGGCGAGCAAATGGATTATGTAGCAAGAAGAGATATGAGGTGAACGGCACGCCATCAACTTATTTGTTTTACTATCTACATCCTTGAATCTGACTCTGGACGCACCTGCCTGCTTCTCCACCTCCACAGTGCTATGAGATGTCTGAGTGACATTGTAAATGATTGGCCTGTGAGGCCGGGTTCACGCCGAGGCGTTTTTGAGCAGTCGGTAAAGCGCTTTTAAATGCCCAACACAAGAAATCCCGTGACTTTCAATGGCCCTGGCTCACACCTGAGCAGGAAAACGCAAAACGCCCGAAAAGGTACATAAGCTTCTTTGGGCAGTTAAAGGTGTGTTTTTGCCCGTAGACTGCAATGAAAACGCGCGTCAGAATCATGTTGCACATTTTCGTGCACGTTTAAAAGCATGTGTGGTCTCTCTTTAAAGACACAAAATGGTATCTCAGGGCGAAAATAGCTGCATCCCTGGGACCCCTTGATGTCCTTTAGCGCTCCCCCCCCCCCCGAACCTGAGTTTACTAGCTTACCGAATGTTATGCCCCTCCCACCCTCGGAGATCAGCTCTACCTGGTGGTGGTGTGGTTATATGATTCAGATTCAAGCTGTGTTTTATCGTTTATTGATCGTTGTTACTTCTCTTTTATTTATTTATTTTTATTACCATTGGTCTATATCGCATAGGACTACTTTGACGTGATGGTTTATATGCGTCTGTGATACTTATTGTTTTTATTCATGTACTGCTGGAAAAAAATTTCAATAAAAATTACATGCTTAAAAAAAAAAAAGCATGTGTGTCCATTGCCCGCAATGTTTTAGAACCTGACAGCCAAAACACACGTCTTCATGTGCGTGCATCAAAATGTGCACAATGCGCATAAACTCTCAAATAATCGCAGGCTGAACACACGCGTACAAGCGCACAAAAAAACGGTCCCGCCTAGGTGTGAACCCGGCCTGAGAGTGTACCGACTTTTCAGAGGGGGGTGACACCAAAATGACTGTCAGTCATTTTGGTGTCACCGATCTAATGGTGTCATCTGGGTGCGGGCCGCACCCCCCTTTGTGGGACGCCACTGATGCACATGAACACACACTGTAATAAAAGTCAAAAGATTGTGCAGTTTAGTCATTAGATTTGTTCAGTTTCCGTAGCTACACCTCTCAAAGGAAGTGGCGGGCCTCGTAGAGAGGTTATAATCTGTGATAACATTTACCCCACACTGACAAAGAGGCCCCAATTAGGGTGAGAAGACCACAAAAATGTTAACCCTACATACATTGGCACCTTTAAGGAAGGCAAAAGGTAGGACCAGATCTGCGCAATTTGATGGCTTGGTTGTCCTTATTGATGGCGTGCCCTCTTTGATGACCCAGTGGCCCATCTCTAAGTGCGGGGTAATCGTACTTTATGAATACCGAAAAAGATAATACGTGGATCACACCATGACTGAGACATGGTCAGAAGTCGGCCGGAGAGCTCTGTAATGATTAACTCAGACCTGAAATTGGGAGAGATCAGTGAACTCCACTCCACACAAAATCAATATTAGCAGGGAGGGATCAGACAGTCAGAGACCGTTATGTGAAGACCTGGCGAGCCATGTGATCGGTATCAGGGATAGATGTCAGTAATGTGCTCCCTATCCTACTTTTATTATACAGACACCCCCCCCCCCCCCCCCCCCGCCAGAGAATGCTGGGGCCACATAGTTCTGTACATCTCATATAACAAAAAAGTTGCATGCCCCTGATTTCTTGAGCTGTAAAATCATAAAGCATGACAAAATGCCAAGATGCCACTTTAGCATACCTAAAACACACTTTAACAGTCTCACTGTCAAGAGAGATTCATGACGGTTGCCATTAATAAACTCTCCATTGAGAATGCTGGTTACCTGTTTACCATTCTGATACTTTAAAGGAGAACTATGGGGTTAGGGCTTTTCCCCATAGTTCTCCTTAGGGTAACGGGAGGACACAAACTAGCGTCCTCCCGTCACCCTAGGCTCAGTATATAGGGAGCTGCAGCTCGCGGTATACTGAGACGCCGCACCTGGTGCGGATCCCGACATCGATGTCGAAAATCCGCCCAGCTGCGTGAGTGACAGCTGGCTCTGCCTATCTAGAAACTTTTATGGCAAGAGTTCCCTTGCAGTAGTTTGTCTCTGCCCCTCCCACAATGGTGAGATTTCACTCCAGTAGTTTGTGTCTCTGCCCCTCCCACAATGGTGAGGTTTCCTCCAGTAACCAGTAGTTTGTGTGTCTGCCCCTCCCACAATAAGACGACAGTTCTTGGGTGTCCCGCCATGAATGCCCGCTGAACCTGGCTGACACCTTTATGATGTCATCTTTCCCCTCTTCACTTGTCTGATCTCTGCCAGCTCACACTATTCCGCCACCAGGAATGCGGCACTTATTTACCTTTATCCAGGACGATTTCAGCTCGGATTTATAAAAGTGCTGAGCAAACACCACACGGCATCTCAAGTTCATGTCAAATATTGATGGAATTATGTGAGGTGCCAGAAAGTTTCTGGATGGAAAGAGGAAATATTCTTCTTTATTCATTATAGAGAATGCCAAGTCCTACAACAGGCATTCATAACCCCCGGGAACTACAACTCCCAGCATTCTTCATTGCATGTGACAAACCCCTTACATACATACCAGAACTCAGATGTTATCTTTAGAAAATCAAACCCTTTCTTCAGGGGAAGTCGGGAGGGGGGATACTTTTAGGGCCGAAACACCCTGTTGCATCACAGTGCATTGCGGTAACGCACATCGTTGTGGTTGCATTCATTTTAAAAGACACCCCAGCGCAATAAGGCGACGCAGCTCCAACGCGCTACCACGCGGGGTGATCTCCTGTGCAGGACAAAATGCTACATGCCCACTGCATCACTCTTTGCTACAGCTAACCAGCCCCTTAGGGCCCATGCATCCTAAATCTTGTTATGAATCAAGTGGGTAGGGCTAGGGCTCCTGCCAGCCTAGCAGCCTTTGACCTCACTGAGATTTCCACTCACTTCCTGTTCTGCCTGACACCCATCACCTGGACAGGAAGTGGCGGGATATCTCATTAGTTTCTGCAATAGTGAGAGCTGGTCTCTCAATGCCAGAGGTCACTACACTTTGCTCCGTGCTGTATTAAAGGAGAAGTAAAGCCAAACTTATTTGGGGAATGCTTCTGTAAGCCCTCGTTCACACCTGACCGTTTTGTAGCGCGTTCTACGCTCGACGAACGCTCTACAAAACGGTCAAAAATATAAATTGCATTGTAGTCAATGGTCTCGTTCCCACCTTGCCGTATTTCCGCCCGTCCCTAACGCCCTACAAATCGGCCTACGCCTGAAAAAGTCCAGGTACTACTTTAGGCCGTTTTGTAGGGCGTTTTCCATTGGGATACAGCCAAGTAGCCTTCGGAATCGCACGACCGTCGCGCGACTTTTTTACCGCGAATCGCAGACGCGCATATGCAATACGCCTAGGTGTGAACGAGGGCTTAGGGTCACAGGAGTACAAAATGTACTCCTGTGACCCTAAGTCAGCATATAGCAGCCTTATGCCCGTTATATGGGGGCAGCACAGTCCTTTCAGTGAGCACAGGAGGAATAGAAAGGGCAATCCCTGCACGGAGTGATGACTGACAGTCACTACTCTGCAGGGAGAAGCTGTGATCATGTAACCACTCGGGGGTTACATGGGGGTATCACAGCGGCCGTGTCCCATGCCCACTCGAAGGCTGGGCACACACCTTACAACCATCGCAAGACTTTTGTCTTGCGATGGTTGTAAGGTACTTAAAACAACGTACGATCTGCCTATCTTGCATAGGCAGATCGTACTTGCGATGATCGCAAGCCACGCCCCGAGGGGCGGGCTTCCGATGACCGCAATGCTGAGCGGGCAGTGTGCGCTTGCGCACACCGGCCTGTCCGGCTTTTATCTTACGAACATGCTACACACCCGCCGCGGGTTTTCAAACATGTTCGCAAGTTTAAAGTCGTGCGACCTTACAGTAGTAGAGGTCGCACGGCTTCCACACACATTGCGATAATCGTACGATCGCGGGATTTCCCACGATTATCGTACGATTATCGCAAGGTGTGTGGGGACCTTAAGGAATGGGAAGAGTACATTTTACTCTGCCAATACTTCTCAGTCACAGCATGTGTGCGCACATCACTTGCACAATGTCACTGTCCTACAACCTGTTTGCACACTGGAGAACATTGTTCTTGCATATCTTCCCTCTATCATTAATAAAGCAGGAGCACATTTCACCCAACACCTGTCTCCTGTGGGACAAAGTGGCCCTTAGGTGTGTTATTTTCTTGGGCCACATCCAGGTAGTGTAACCCTCCAATTTATACAATTGTTCTACAGATAGGGACCCTCATTTCAGTGACATCATGGCCCATTGTACAGATACATTGAACAGTAAGGATCTAAAGGGATGTGCAGGACAAAATGCTACATGCCCACTGCATCACTCTTTGCTACAGCTAACCAGCCCCTTAGGGCCCATGCATCCTAAATCTTGTTATGAATCAAGTGGGTAGGGCTAGGGCTCCTGCCAGCCTAGCAGCCTTTGACCTCACTGAGATTTCCACTCACTTCCTGTTCTGCCTGACACCCATCACCTGGACAGGAAGTGGCGGGATATCTCATTAGTTTCTGCAATAGTGAGAGCTGGTCTCTCAATGCCAGAGGTCACTACACTTTGCTCCGTGCTGTATTAAAGGAGAAGTAAAGCCAAACTTATTTGGGGAATGCTTCTGTAAGCCCTCGTTCACACCTGACCGTTTTGTAGCGCGTTCTACGCTCGACGAACGCTCTACAAAACGGTCAAAAATATAAATTGCATTGTAGTCAATGGTCTCGTTCCCACCTTGCCGTATTTCCGCCCGTCCCTAACGCCCTACAAATCGGCCTACGCCTGAAAAAGTCCAGGTACTACTTTAGGCCGTTTTGTAGGGCGTTTTCCATTGGGATACAGCCAAGTAGCCTTCGGAATCGCACGACCGTCGCGCGACTTTTTTACCGCGAATCGCAGACGCGCATATGCAATACGCCTAGGTGTGAACGAGGGCTTAGGGTCACAGGAGTACAAAATGTACTCCTGTGACCCTAAGTCAGCATATAGCAGCCTTATGCCCGTTATATGGGGGCAGCACAGTCCTTTCAGTGAGCACAGGAGGAATAGAAAGGGCAATCCCTGCACGGAGTGATGACTGACAGTCACTACTCTGCAGGGAGAAGCTGTGATCATGTAACCACTCGGGGGTTACATGGGGGTATCACAGCGGCCGTGTCCCATGCCCACTCGAAGGCTGGGCACACACCTTACAACCATCGCAAGACTTTTGTCTTGCGATGGTTGTAAGGTACTTAAAACAACGTACGATCTGCCTATCTTGCATAGGCAGATCGTACTTGCGATGATCGCAAGCCACGCCCCGAGGGGCGGGCTTCCGATGACCGCAATGCTGAGCGGGCAGTGTGCGCTTGCGCACACCGGCCTGTCCGGCTTTTATCTTACGAACATGCTACACACCCGCCGCGGGTTTTCAAACATGTTCGCAAGTTTAAAGTCGTGCGACCTTACAGTAGTAGAGGTCGCACGGCTTCCACACACATTGCGATAATCGTACGATCGCGGGATTTCCCACGATTATCGTACGATTATCGCAAGGTGTGTGGGGACCTTAAGGAATGGGAAGAGTACATTTTACTCTGCCAATACTTCTCAGTCACAGCATGTGTGCGCACATCACTTGCACAATGTCACTGTCCTACAACCTGTTTGCACACTGGAGAACATTGTTCTTGCATATCTTCCCTCTATCATTAATAAAGCAGGAGCACATTTCACCCAACACCTGTCTCCTGTGGGACAAAGTGGCCCTTAGGTGTGTTATTTTCTTGGGCCACATCCAGGTAGTGTAACCCTCCAATTTATACAATTGTTCTACAGATAGGGACCCTCATTTCAGTGACATCATGGCCCATTGTACAGATACATTGAACAGTAAGGATCTAAAGGGAGCAGGGACAGTGAGCATGCTATACCCGTGGCAGTATCTCCTTTAGATTTATGTAATGTTTATATATATATATATATATAACGGAAAATTGTATACTTACCTAATCGGTAATCTGGTTGTGCTCGCTATATCCCATTGTATGCTGCCATGTAGGTATCAGGAAAACGGAAAATTGTATACTTACCCATCTGTAATTTTCCTTTCCTGATGCCAATACATGGCAGCATACAATGGGTATGGCTCCGCCCCCCCCAGCCCAATCACAGGACCAGTTATACTATAAATTAAAGCCCGCCTCCCAAGGCCACCATTCTCGTAACAATGAGAAAGCCATGGGAGGGTCCTGTATGCTGCCATGTATTGGCGTCAGGAAAGGAAAGTGACCGATAGGCAAGTATACAATTTTCAGTTTTCCTGACACCTACATGGCAGCATACAATGGGTATGGCTCCGCCCCCAGCTCAATCACAGGACCAGTTATACTGTAAATTTAAAGCATGCCCCCCCAAAGTAGCTATTCTCGTAACAATGCGTATACTCAATGCAAAAGCCATAGGAGGGTACTGTATGCTGCCATGTATTGGCGTCGGAAAAGGAATATTACCGATAGTAGCAAGTACACAGTTTTCCGTTTTCCTGACACCTACATGGCAGCATACAATGGGATATGGCGAGCACACAACCAGGGAGGGTAATTCTGAGATATTTATTTTATTTGTACCACTGATAAACACATTCAGAACCAAACGTCACCATGGACAAGAATGGTGGCCTTGGGAGGCGGGCTTTAATTTATAGTATAACTGGTCCTGTGATTGCGCTGGGGGGCAGAGCCATACCCATTGTATGTTGCCATGTACGGTGTCAGGAAATTATATATATTTCTCACAGAATTGAGTACACTTTTTTGTAAATTTTGTATTATATAATTTCATGTGACGACACTGAAGAAATTTCACTTTGTAAAGTAGTGAGTGTACAGCTTGTATATCAGTGTACATTTGCTATCCCTTCAAAAGAACTCAACACACAGCCATTAATGTCTAAACCGCTGGCAACAAAAGTGAGTACACCCCTAAGTGAAAATGTCCAAATTGGGCCCA
>NW_017307731.1:135045-136951 GCF_000935625.1 Nanorana parkeri
ATATATATAATTAGTATAACAATGTAATATGAGGGCTTTCCTATACAACTCCCCTGATTTCTCATTAATATGTGTTACTGGCAGGATGACCAGGTGAAGAAGTCTGCAAAAAAAACGAATGCAGGCCGCTCATCTGAAGACAGGTAACCTGCAATAGGTGACATTTGTGTTCTTGGGTTTAGATCCACTTTAATTTCTATCCTGTTGTATTAGCAAACCCCCCAAATAAAAGAAAGTCCAGGAAAGAGAAGAAGTCTGCAAAAAAAACGAATGCAGGCCGCTCATCTGAAGACAGGTAACCTGCAATAGGTGACATTTGTGTTCTTGGGTTTAGATCCACTTTAATTTCTATCCTGTTGTATTAGCAAACCCCCCAAATAAAAGAAAGTCCAGGAAAGGACCCACACGCAAACACAGAGCTTTTGTTTTATCAAAGCAAAACATTTTTTATTACAAATTTTAGTTTTAATGCTTCCATGAGAAATATATAAATCCCAAAATATACAAAGTTTCATACTGAAATAGAATATCTTGTACAGTCTCTCTCATGAATAGAAAAAACATTTGATATCTTTAACAGATTACACAGTTCACGGCCGAATTACAGAGGATTGCATCAGGTGTTAGAAGGAAAACATCTGCATCGGCCATGCTTTTACACTATTGCATCACTGTGGGGAGAACAAATCATCACTCCCCCCCCCTTTCTTTTCTTTTTTGTTAAATAACACTATTACAAAGCTGAAGACTGGAATTTAAAATAAAAATGCTTTTGTCCTACAAACCTCGGCTCTAAAAAAAAACGCTGCTGGGAGACGGTTGGGTGTCACTCTGCCGCACCTAGAAGCCCCTGGCTGCTGAGGAACTACAAGTCCCAGCGAGTTTCCTTTAGTCCCTCGGCATCAGAAAGCCCGTGGCGTGCGGAGGAGGAGGTTTCTGCAGCTTCGACACAGCTGGGAGGTAGTCGTTGTCACAAGTGTCATTTTTTTATAAAATGGGCCGATTTGGTAAAGCTGTGAAAGTGCAAACGGTGACAACGTGCCGCAAGTGGCACGCAAAGGTCGCCCAGCTGTCACCTTTTGTTCCACAATCAGTAGAGCTGGATGGCTGATCACCAAAGGGTTACTGCACTTTGCTCTGTAACCAAAGCCACAGTGTTGCAACTGTGTGCATGTCACTTGCGCAATGTCACCGTCCTGCAACCTGTATGGACCCTTCGGATTCTTGCGTAACCTCCCCCCATCAATAAAGCAATAGCACATCCCCCGCCCCCCAACACCTGTCTCCCATGGGACAACGGGCCCTAATATATCAATCTTACAGCCATGCATTTAAAGGGTTAGTCCACTCAGAATGGACATTTTAGATTCTGATAAACTACCCAACTGTTTCTTATATCTCTCAGGGACTCGTGAGGGGGATCTGCTGTGAGTTCTGACCACAGAAGGGTGACGATTGTTCCTGCAGAATTCTGTATTATGGAGGAACATCCTAAGGTGGCCGGGAACACACTCAAAATTCCAAAACCAGATATCTCCCCCCCACTGGATTCCTTCAGAGATATAATAAACCAGATAAGTAAATCAACCCAACAACATCCACCTACAGATAAAAGATATCACTTCCGGGAAGGAGAACCATTTAAATGCAAAAAAAAAATATATATATATCTATATCAAAAAATCTTCAGTCCCTTTTGAACAAATAAAAAAAGTGCCCACTTACGTCCTAAATGCTCATTAGAATTGTGCAATCAATCAGCTGGATTTAACAGTCTTTAAGTGCCGGTTAGAGAGAAGAGGGGCCACCGGTCTGGTGCCGATGTTTGCCGCCGCGTACCTTGTGTCTTTATGTGCAAGTTTGGATTATCTTAGAAGAATATGGGGAAGCCTAGACCATGCTTGAT
>NW_017307731.1:137006-143337 GCF_000935625.1 Nanorana parkeri
GTCAAGTGACATAAATATTTGAATTATAAATATATTAATTAAAATGTATCTCATAGAAATCTCTGGTAGGTGCAAGGAACTCAAATAGAACTATTAAGACTCATTTAGAATGCTGGGATGGTACGGCAGCGGTGTCCAGTAGCAACCAGTGGTTTTGGCTTTTCGAGGTTCGGCACTGGTTTGCGGACAGCTCTCTGCGTACGCTTTAAGGGTGTGCGTATACAGTACATCAATTGGAAGGCAGGACATTATCTCCTGATGTATCATTTCTATCAATGTGATTTTTTTCCACCTATACACAAGTGCCAAGTACACCAAGATTCCCTCACTCTGCCCAAACAGGAAACCTGATAATCTTCTGATCAATCTGCACATATTTAACTTGGCAAACATCCAAAATGACAAAGCGACCTTCGCAAGGCCACAGGCCAACAAAACAACTTGTTTTTGGTAAATGCACCAAGACTCATCTCTGGGACAGCAAAAAAGAAGTATTTTAATATTGCCTCTACTTCTCCCTGTCTGGCCCAGGGGTGTTTAGGACAGGTAGCTATTGCCCCTCTGCCTGGTCCAGGGGTGTTTAGGACAGGTAGCTATTGCCCCTCTGCCTGGTTCAGGGCTATTTAGGACAGGTAGCTATTGCCCCTCTGCCTGGTTCAGGGCTATTTAGGACAGGTAGGTATTGCCCCTCTGCCTGGTCCAGGAGTGTTTAGGACAGGTAGCTATTGCCCCTCTGCCTGGTCCAGGGGTGTTTAGGACAGGTAGCTATTGCCCCTCTGCCTGGTTCAGGGCTATTTAGGACAGGTAGCTATTGCCCCTCTGCCTGGTTCAGGGCTATTTAGGACAGGTAGCTATTGCCCCTCTGCCTGGTTCAGGGCTATTTAGGACAGGTAGGTATTGCCCCTCTGCCTGGTTCAGGGGTGTTTAGGACAGGTAGGTATTGCCCCTCTGCCTGGCTCAGGGGTGTTTAGGACAGGTAGGTATTGCTGGGAATGGCTGCTGCAGAACATCATAGGTTCCTGTATATAAACAGGGTGCCTTAAGGGATGCTGAATCCAAGATGTTCTGCAGCAGTTACATTGCACACCCACCCCCTTTCACCTACTGGACTTGGTTACCCAGAGATGAGCCAAGGAGGACCTGCCATTCTCCAGGTGGAAAGGAACTGAAAGCCATGGTGGGACTTTTAGTTCTTCTCCACCTGGAGGGCGGCAGGCTGCTCACACACACACACACTCAGAGTACAATATGCCACATTTCTGGGCTGCACTACAATAGTACCGGCTGTCCCAATGTGCAGCATCACACGGCTGCTGAGTATTCCCTGCATCACGTGTCCATGCAGGATGTTTATTCAGTCTTATGTCACAGGGTATAAGGAGGGCCGAGACCCCTCAGTGCAGTAAAATAAGGGGGTGCCAGTGAGGTGCCCTCCTCTCTGGTCTCCTGAGCAATAATCACTCCTCTCACATGTCCGCCTCTGGGTGGGTGATGGGGGGCACAGATGCTGTAGACTCCTCAGATGTGAGTTGTGAGCACAGACGCCTCCGTGGCAGTCAAAGCCAAGGCAAAGGGTTAGGTGCCAGTCTCTTCTAAGCACAGTGCTGCCAGAGGTGAGCAGAAACCAGTCATGTAACTCCTCATGGCGACAGTCCCTTCTTACCAGCTGACTAGTGAGCCCCTGGGTACCAACCTCAGACCTACTACTAATATCAGGAGGGGGCATCAAGCAAGTTTCACATTCCACAGGTGGCATGGGTGCCGGGCTCGGATATGAGACCCTTAGTATTAGTAGGACGATTGGCATTATTCCAGAGAGCCAGTCTCTTTTTACACCTCCTGGTGTTTGAAGGGCGATGCCAGTCTCTTGCTGCCTCTGGTCTTCAAAAGTGTTGGCCTTATGCCAGGGGTGCCAATCTCTCTTCTGGTGCTGGTAAAAGGGTGGCATAACTCCAGAGATCCCAGTATCTTGCCCCATGGTGTGAGGAGGGCTGGCTGGGACTATACCAGGGTGCCAGACTTTAATTCCCACCTCTGTGATTTTAGCAGGGGGTGTTTGTCTCCTGCCCTCTCTGGTCTTGGGAGGGGAGTGCCAGTCCCTTTATACCTTCCTGTGGTGTTAGGCAGAGGGTTCCAGTCTCTTGCCCCCTCTGGTATGATGGTGGGTGATGCCAGTCCCTTTATACTCCTGTGGTGTTGAGAGGGAAGTACCAGTGTCTTTGTGCACCCTCTCTGGTATTAGGAGAGAGAGGACAGTCTCTTGCCCCTATAATGTAAGGAGGGGTGGCATTATAGGAGGGTTCCAGTCCCTTTATAGCCCCCTCTGGTATTAGGAGGGTGATGCCAGTCCCTGTGGTCTTAGGAAGCGGAATCCAGTCTCTTGACCCTCCTCTGGTGTAAGGAGGGTTGGCATTATACCCGAGGTGCCAGTCTCCGTGACCCCAGGAAGCAATGGTGCGCTCCAGGTGTCCCTCCAGTGCCCCTAGCACCTCCCTGTGGCCTCCGGGGGTAACTGTTTGAAGAGGTTCCGAAGGGTAGTGAGTTCCCGGCTCAGCTGTTCCACCCTCTTCTGTAACCTCTCGTTCTCTGCGGCAAGCTCCAGGACCTTGTGCTGGGTCTCCATGTTGCGGATCTTGGCTTTGTCCCGGCTCTTGCGGACGGCGATGTTGTTTCTCTCCCGGCGAACCTTGTACTCGTCGCTGTGCTTGTCCAGAGACTTCTTGTGCTTGGCGCCGGTGCCGCTCGACTTGGACGAGGGGCTGGGGGTGCCGGGCGGGCTGCAGGACGAAGCGCTGCTCAGGTTGCCGCTGCTGCCGGAGGGCACGGCGTGGAAGGGCAGGTAGGGTCTGATGGACGGGGACTCCTCCATCTTGTGGTACATCAGGGGCCCCGGTTTGTAGTGCTGGGCCCCCAGCTCACACAGGAACTCCCCGCACTCAGCCTCCAGGTAGGGGCTGAAGTCGATGGCCCGCTCGTGCTCACCGATGTTGCCCGACTCCGGTCGGGGTCCCCGGCGATGGGCTTTGGCCCCTAGGCACTCGGCTCCGCCGGGCGGCTCGTAGTAGAAGTTGGCTGCTTCCATAACTCTAGCGGGGGCACATCCTGGCGGCTCCCAGGTCACCAAGCGATTCATGGAGGAGGCGAGGCTGAGCCCGATCTGCTGGAACACTCATGGGAACCGGTTTAAATACCCGCGATGACGTGACGAAGTATGTGTTCACCGTGTGCATGGAAACCGGATACGTCACTCGGCACAACCTCAACTGTCAGGCTGAGGGCTCCGCTCATAGGCTGAAGGATTGTCTGCTCGCCGAGATTCTCCCTGTGTGATAGATGGATACTTTGTCTCTATATCAGAGAGAAGATGTATCGGAGAAAGTATCAATGTATCAGAGACAATGTATCAGAATGTAACAATGTATCAGAGAGCCAATGTATCTGTAACAATGTATCAGAGAGACTATGTATCTGTAAAAATGTATCAGAGAGACAATGTATCTGTAACAATGTATCAGAGAGACAATGTATCCGAATGTAACAATGTATCAGAGAGACAATGTATCAGATGATGTATAAGATAATGTATCAGAGGCAATGTATCAGAATGTAACAATGTATCAGGGAATGTATCAGAGAGACAATCACATTCTCAAACAATTCATCCCCGCACAGCTACCTCCTCATGTATCATTTCCCCCTCCTCTTTTAGATTGTAAGCCCTCAGGGGCAGGGCCCTCCTTACCATCTCGTCTTGAATTGTATTGTGATTGTAATCTCTTCCTTACATTGTAAAGCGCTGCGCAAACAGTTGGCGCTCTATAAATACTATGTAATAATAATGTATCAGGGAATTTATCAGAGAGACAATGTATCAGAGAGACAATGTATCAGACAATGTATCAGAGAGACAATGTATCTGTAACAATGTATCTGTAACAATATTAGACAATGTGTCAGAGAGACAATGTATCAGACGATGTATAAGATAATGTATCAGAGGCAATGTATCAGAGAATGTATCTATAACAATGTATCTGTAACAATAGCAGAGAATGTATCAGAGAGACAATGTATCAGACGATGTATCAGAGAATGTATCAGAGAATGTATCTATAACAATGTATCTGTAACAATAGCAGAGAATGTATCAGAGAGACAATGTATCAGAGAATGTATCTGTAATTAGGGATGTCCCGATACTACTTTTTCAAGACCAAGTACAAGTACTTCCTCTCATGTACTTGCCGATACCAATTACCGATACTTTTTTTAAAGGGGCAGGTGACTTTAAATGATCCTTAGTACAACTACATGTTATGTACTATGGATCATGATTTAACCTATTCATGTTAGCAGGGGAGAATTGTAGTGTAGTGGAGGTGTATGCTGTATATATGTACTACATATACATTACACACATCCAGTACACTATAGCAATAGATATACAGCCAGCCCTGTCCCAGCTTCCCTCACTCACAGTTTCACTCCGTTCCCTGTTGCCTCTCGTAGTCGGCACACGGCAGGATCGCTGCATCGCGTCTCGGTGCTCAGCTAATGGGAGGTGCTCGCAAATTCTGCCCTGCTAACATGAATAGGTTAAATCATGATCCATAGTACATAATAGTACATTACATGTAGTTGTACTACGGATCATTTGACCCATTCATGTTAGCATGCGATCATTGTAAATCTATTGCTGCAGTGAATTGGGAATCTGTACATGTACTATGTACTACATATAGAATGCACTGCAGCACTAGATTTACAATTCTGCACTGCTAACATGAATGGGTTAAATGATCCGTAGTACAGGGCTACATAGGGATCATTTCATCCATTCATGTTAGAGGAGAATTGTAAATCTCTTGTTGCAGTGCATTCTATATGTAGTACGTAGTACATGTACATATAGAGTGCACGGCAACAATAGATTTACAATTCTCCTCTGCTAACATGAATGGGTTAAATGATCCGTAGTACAGGGCTACATAGGGATCATTTCATCCATTCATGTTAGAGGAGAATTGTAAATCTATGGCCTGCAGTGTTTTAGCAGTCTGTATATGTACTACATATAGAGTACTTTATATAGTGAATGAGGTTTAGTGGTTTAGAATGAGTTTAGTGAATGAGGTCAAGCTCTGCTGACTTCCATCCTCTTTTTTAATGTTCCTTGCACTTGGTTGGGTATTCTTTGCAAAGTAAAATTTTACTACATTCACCAAGTAGTATTACACTCCGAGACTCTTTTTTTCAATAATGAATCCGGATCAAACAAATACACATCGCCCAGCAAGGCATTGCTTTACTTTTTTTGCCCAAACACTTAGAATCAGCTGCTTCCAGGTCTCTCAGCTCAGCTTGCCTGAGAACTTCCTGTCCAGTACAAGATCACAAGGGACAGAGCAGACTCCAGAAACTGTTCATCTACTAGCTTGGAGAGGGGGGAGGGAAGTAGCTTGATTTGCTGTGTCTTTGTGTTTGCGGAGACACATACAGTTTACTAGCACACACAAGGGTGACTACATAGCACTCTGCTTGAGAAAGGAGTCACTCTAAAACAGGAAGCCAGGACCTGTGCTAAGGGGGCCAGCTGATTCTGCAGGAAAATAAAACTTTTATACATCAAGAAGCAGCATCCATTGTAAGTGATCTCATCAATTCTTTTGACTTTCATATCACTTTAGGGGAAAATTCCCCCCTGCAAAGTGAACAGTCTATTTGCCTTTAGTAAGTCCACCACATAGTACATTATTAATCTGCATGGGTCAGCTGACACTTTGCAGGTATGAGGATGGCTGATCGCTGTCTTCAGTGTTTGGGCCACGGCTGCCTATTGCTTTCTAGGTCCAGTCCAGTGTGAACAAAGCCTGAGGCTACACCGGAGGATTGCGATCATCGCGTCACTGGACAGCCATGGTCCTGTAATAATGGGCAATCAATGTAATTCCTGGACATGTGATTTTACTGGGACAACTGGGCACACAACGGTCCTGATACAAAATGTATTTCACGTATAAAACGCTCCCGGGGATTTCTCTCGGCTCTTCCTCTTGTTAAATCAGGTTCATCTATATACAGGAATTGAACCCCAATGGTGGCTATATGGAATACAGATAAAGTGGGGCCAGCAAAGGGATTTCATTGGAAATCTTTATCGATCTGGTTAACAGAAGAACAATGGATGTCCATACAATGTACACACAGCTAGAATAACAGAAATGTAAAATGTATTTCCATCTGTATTTGTATTGTGTATGTGAATCTGTATTTTTAGCATTTTTTGGGCCATGTTTTGTTATCATTAAACAGCAGGCCCCATTCACACATA
>NW_017307731.1:143364-152563 GCF_000935625.1 Nanorana parkeri
AACATGTTTCTTTTTTACAGGTTCCATCATCAGCACCTGCATGGAAGGCTGCAAGGCATAGGAGCTCCTCACAGCTGCAGGTAGGTCTCTGTTGCTGTTCATTCAGGATGTGATTGCATTGTGTGTAAAGGCTCGTTCATATCCAGAGGGCACAGATGCTGGGTTTTGTCAGAGAAAGGGACAGCTTATATTACTTTTTTCAGGTGATGCAGCCAAAAACTATAAATCAATATAAATAATTTTCCACATTCCATATGTAGTATTGAATTTGTGCCCGCGGCTCTCCTTTATGTGCTGTGCTATTGAGTTTATGGTGTTATTTATACTGAATACTAGAGCAGATGTATCACAACTCTCTCTGGGAACCATGCCTGTGGCAGTCAGAGTCTTGCAATGCCTCATGGGATTTGTTGTCACACCACAGCTGGAGGGCCGGAGTTTGCCCACCCCTGCTGCAGGGGATGAATCCGTACGGTCTTACCATTGATAATTATGCTTAATGAGGAGGTCATTTTCTTGGGAAAATGGCAACATTAATTAATTCAGGTTCCTGAGAATTGAGTAAGTAACATGATTTGGTAATGCAGTTGCTGTGAATGACAAACCACTCGATGTGATTCTCCATTTCTCGAAGAGAACCTGCCACCCAGATGTGTGGAGTATGGTAGCAAAGACAAGACCTCACAGTGTTGCAGAGGTCAGGTCTCATTTCTAGATCCTTCTCGGGGCTGGTGTCCAGGGCCGGCCTTAGGGGTGTGCGAGCAGTGCGGCCGCACAGGGCGCCATGGCAACAAGGGCGCTGTGCGGCCGACACAGCTCGTCCTGGGGGCGGCTTCTCTCCCCCTCACCGCTCCGCCATCCGATATGACAGCGCTCCCTCGTCCGCCCCCCCACCCGACGTGACCGCGCTTTTTATATTTTACCAAAAATATGGGTAATAAATGGGTGTGGTTACTGAGGGTGTGGCCACTGAGGGGTGTGGTCACTGAGGGGCGCTGTAAAGCTTTCTCGCACAGGGCGCCTAAAGGCCTAAGGCCGGCCCTGCTGGTGTCTCCCACACCTCAGAATGTCCTTAGGCTGGGATGAGTCGCCCCTGAACCAAGAATGCCGCACCCTGTACCCACTACAGATAGAGATGCATCACCTCTTCTCTATGGATGGATCGACCTTTTAAACCCTGTACCCAGTATACAGTCGTATGAAAATAACACTGATACACCATGTGGTCCAGTGTGTGCTCCAGTTCTACATAGGCTAGATAAACTGCAGGGATTAAATGAAAGTTTCATGTCACAGATACTCAGGTGATATACATAATATAAATGTGCGCCATTGTGTAAGTGCCACTCCGACAGGACTTATAGGGGGAATTTATCATTCAGACCCGGCTGATATTAATCTCTTTGTGCGAGTTTTACTCCCTTATAGCCCCGGTGACCAACCTGCGGCCCCTTGGTACCTAATATATAACTCTCAGAGCCCCTGCAGACAGTAGACCAGTGAAGGAATATTATTCCTTGGACTGTCTGCTATAGTTATATAATCTAGTTTATTTCTTTCTCACTCTCTTACTTTTCTCTGCTCTCCATTTCTTTTTTCTTTGTATGTTTTTTTTCCCCTCTGATGCTTTCATGGATCTTGCTGAGAGGAATATCAAATGTGACACAGGTCATTTTTAAGGGGCTGTATGGAACACACACATGTGTAAGTACCAATTTGTAATGGGGGTGTATGGAACACACATGTGTAAGTATCAATTTGTAATGGGGGTGTATGGAACACACATGTGTAAGTATCAATTTGTAATGGGGGTGTATGGAACACACAATTGTAAGAGGCTGCATGGAGCACACATGTGTAAGTATCAAATTGTAATGGGGGTGCAATCAGCGTCTTTTATACTGTCACATCCCTGCTCTACAGTGCCTATAGCGACAGATTTATTATCCTAGTTTATGTTTCATTCCTAAATGGCTTCATAAGGAGAATTGTCTCTTAATTGTCCCCGTTTATAAACTGTCTATAAACTGTCACCAGCTTGCAGGAAACCTCCTGGATGACGGCTGTATAGCCCTGAAGTGGTTGGCTGAGATATCTTTGCGGTACTTTAAGAAGGGCTCAGGGGGACTTCTGGGATGTGCAACAGTTTGGAAGTCTTTTAAAGCGGCAAATGCTGGATGCAAATACTGTGCGCTTGATAAATGATACCAAATGCCCCATCCCAATACATGCACTGTGTCGCAAACATGAATATATAGAACTTGTGTCAATAATCCATCTTCTTTATTGATGTAGACTGTCAAATAAATAAAGAAGATGGATTACTGACACAAGTCATAGGTGTGCTGGTGACCTTTTCTATATATCTGAAGATACACGGCGCCATCCGTGGTTACTACAGCACGCTCCTTTGTACATAGGGGTTCCAGGTAAGGAGCGCCGCAGTTTCTCTCTAACTCCTATTGTATGCGTCTCCATTGTAGTATGCGCGCAGTCTCTGATAATCTCCAGTTGCATGTCTGTAACCATGTTGCAGTCTGATCACAAGGGGAGCGGAGACTGAGAAAACACCTTGCTACAAAGTTACAATGTTGCAGTGTGATCACCGGGGGAGCGGAGACTGAGAAAAGACCTTGCTACAAAGTTACAATGTTGCAGTCTGATCACTGGGGGAGCGGAGACTGAGAAAAGGCCTTGCTACAATGTTGCAGTCTGATCACCAGGGGAGCAGAGACTGAGAAAAGGCTTTGCTACAAAGTTACAATGTTGCAGTCTGATCACTGGGGGAGCGGAGACTGAGAAAAGGCCATGCTACAAAGTTACAATGTTGCAGTCTGATCACTGGGGGAGCGGAGACTGAGAAAAGGCCTTGCTACAAAGTTACAATGTTGCAGTCTGATCACTGGGGGAGCGGAGACTGAGAAAAGGCCTTGCTACAAAGTTACAATGTTGCAGTCTGATCACTGGGGGAGCGGAGACTGAGAAAAGGCCTTGCTACAAAGTTACAATGTTGCAGTCTGATCACTGGGGGAGCGGAGACTGAGAAAAGGCCAAATATGCTCCATTATCGCTTTATATTGATCTTTCGGCTTTATAACGTTGTTACATTTAACGCATGGAGCGCGGGGCGCTGTGGACACTTTCTTTGGAAATTGCTTTTGGTTTGCTGATAACTTTTACTTAAGCAACTCAGGTAAGAGAAGATTTTGCAATGCTGTTGCCGTGAATTGTTAGTGAAACACAGAAAACCACAAACACAGGAGGCCGTTTTTTCATGAGATAATACAGCGCCGCATGTTCCTCTTACCATGATCAGACATCTGGTGTATTGTAATAAAAGAACATGAGAAGGATCATCAGACATCCAGCACATGTCATAGTTCTAATGTTCTGTGGCCTTTTCTTCATAAAATTGCAACACTTGTTTTTAATCAAACGTAGATCTGAGACCCGTCGCTACACTCTCCTAGAATCTGTTATTGTCATTTCACAAGTCATTTTCCATTTTGTTAAATCTGCAGCTTTTTTTTTTTTTTTTTAAATAATCCCTGGTGATCCTGCCATGAAGGTCCTTGTTCTGGCACTTTCCATTATCAGGTGACAATGGTCTCTTATTTGTGTTCCTCCGTTGTCACCCTGTCAAAGTCACGTCTGGTGGAGATTACAAGAGGCGGCACTGACAGGCATGGGCCACCATTGTCACTATCATGAAGTTGGTCCAGAGCAATGATGCGCATCAGATCCTGGAGTGAGCAGATGTAGACAAGAAGTGGCTAAAACGAGGCTGCAGGAGATCAAAAATTATGAAGAAGGGTGAAAACAGAATTTTATGACAAAAAAATGGCAACTTATGACAAAAAAAAGGCATATAATAGAAATTGCACAGGGCATACCATATGGAATCCAGTTATGGAGTTATGGATTCCATATGGTATGCTATGTGCAATTTCTATTATATGCCTTTTTTTGTCATAAGTTGTCAGGTTTACATCTGCTGGAATCTTCAGGATGTTTTTAAATGTAAACTGTGTGCTCACATTTACACCGCAAAAAAACAAAATCAAAGTTGTATTAAATGTGCTCATTAAAATGATTTGGATACATTAATCATTTTCAGTACATGACATCCTTATGATCCACAAGATTTTTTTAGGGCGTCTGCGGGAATTTGTCCCATTTGTGAGATTAAGTAGTGATATTCGATGAGAAGACGTGACTCAGAATTGGCGTTCCAAATCATTCCCAATGTGTTTAGTAGGGTTGAAGTCAGGGCCCTGTGCAGGACATTTAAGTTCCTCCTCACCAGACTGGATCAAACCATGTCTTTATGGAGCTTGGCCTTTAATATGGAGTGGCACCCATCCCGCTTGAATCTTTACCATCCTCCACTCTTCTGGAAAGATTTTCCACAAGATTTTGGAGGATGTTTGTGGAAATATGTGCCCATGTGTGAGGTTAGGTCTGATGTTGGATGAGAAGATCTGGCATGGAAATGTTTTCAGTAGGGTTGAGGTCAGGTCTGATGTTGGATGAGAAGACCTGGCATGGGAAGTTGATAGTAGGGTTGAGGTCGGGTCTGATGTTGGATGAGAAGACCTGGCATGGAAAGGTGTTCAGTAGGGTTGAGGTCAGGTCTGATGTTGGATGAGAAGACCTGGAATGGAAAGTTGATAGTAGGGTTGAGGTTAGGTCTGATGTTGGATGAGAAGACCTGGAATGGAAAGTTGTTCAGTAGGGTTGAGGTCGGGTCTGATGTTGGATGAGAAGACCTGGCATGGAAAGGTGTTCAGTAGGGTTGAGGTCAGGTCTGATGTTGGATAAGAAGACCTGGCTTAGAAAGGCGTTCAGTAGGGTTGAGGTCAGGGCTCTGTGCAGGACAAGAGTCTTCACCAAACTGTGACCACAAGGCTGGAAGATCACAATTGTCTACATTGTCTTTGTATGTTGTAGTATTAAGAGAACCTTCACCAGGAACACCAAAACTTAAACATTTGGAAGAGGTTCACATACATTTGACCATATAGTGTAATAAGGACAAAAAAAAAGGAGCTCTATGGATTATGGTGTTACCTAGTGTTGTAATGTTGCCCCTTTTGGCCAGGCGTTGAAAGTGGAGTTGCATTCTGCTGAATGATGTCTGCTTTTTTTAAACTCTGAAATCTGTGGATCGGTGAATGTTTTGAGCTTGGTGAAAGTACAGAAATACTATATGTAACATAGTCAGCTGCTATATATATATATTTATTGTTGTTTGGTGACTTTTTGGACTTTGTTGTTGAATGACTGGAGTGGAGTTTGTATCCAGTGCCTGCAGATTGAACATTCGCACACCCACCTCACCTTAAAAAAAATATTATTAGAAATGTTGGATTGGTTGTTGTAAATGACTTTATTAACAATCTGCGAGTGGGTAGTCTTGTCATGTGACCCATCTGGAACGCACACATGCCTGCTGAACAGCTTCCTCAATTCTTAGTTCATGGGATGCATTTGTTTGCATGGGATGCGCTCTGTTTCATCACATCCTCCAGATAGAAGCCACAAATAAACATTGTTAGCACATTGAAATAATGACAGTAAATGTAACTTTAGTTTTGGTAGTTAAGTGTAACCGCATTAATATCACACGATGAAGCACGCAGGGTTTCGAGGCCTCGCAGGACCCCCTTTCACCAGGACATGTGTGTTTGGAAGAACACCGTATATTTTACACCTCGGTATGAGGCCTCTTGTGTAATCTTTCTGGTGTTCCTTTCAGACATAACACACTTTTCTAGTGAACACATTACACTGCCGCGAACAACGATTTCACGATAAACAGGAACAAATGTCCCAATTTCAGGTAGAAACCACTCGACCGTATCTGCCTGTATCAGGACGGTTTTCTGCACAGCCATGTTCAGGAAGGAATTTGCTCAGGGTTACGCTCGGCTCTATTAGGGAACAAGGTGGACGAGGGATGGAGGACTCCAGTCCTTCATTGCTATTCTCCATCAATGGCCAGACTTAAATTGTGGTTATATAATAGTACAGGCTATTGCATAAAGCAAATCTGTCACATGCGATCACAGTGTTGTAGAGCAGATTGAAGCAATGCCAAAATCCCTTTTATATTTCATGTCCATTGCCATTACTAAGAAACTTTCTGGTATTGAGGTCCATGGGCTATTGATAACAGTAACTTCAGGTAAGCAGGAGGGGCTGTGGCCTGACAGCAAGGCCCAGGACATGGAAGGGCAAGAAGACACGAGCAGCCCCTGTTCATCCTTTTAGTGGAAGCTGCTATTAAAGCAGCAGGTGCCTCTCATATAAGGGAATGTGTCATGAGAGAATAATGAAGACCGCCATTGCTGAATCATTGCTGCTTTTGACAATGCTAGTTCCCTGGCTGTCATGCTGAACCTTCTGCCCGAGTCTCTGTCCAGGATCAAGTGTAAAGATACTGACAACTATTGACAGCATGCTTATTTTCAGGTCAGTGGCAGCCCCCATTCATCTCTCATGAATTTAAACATGAAGAATCTTTTTAATGTGATAATTCCCAAAGTGTCAACATAACCTTTACCTTCATGCAGCCATTGGGCAGTAACCAGCGGGGGAAAATCAAACATTTTGGCACTTGCTGTTTAAAGGACAACTTCCTTTTTTTGCTGAGTTCTCCTTTTAGTACCAGCTGCAGGCTCTGCATAAAACACAGCCTGCCTATGATATGGCTGCCCCAGGGACATTCATCATTACAGAGTCCACATGAAATGAAAAGGAAACCGTATGGCTATGTAAGCATACATCCACAACAACGCTCTCAGGAGAACAAGTCATGACATGGCTAATTGCAACATTATCACTATTCAGTCCTAAACTATTATTGTTGTACAGACGCACGTACTCATGAAATAATTATATTTGTCCCCTTCCGAGCCTCACGCAGTCTCTGTGAATTTTCTGTGTGCAAAATTAAAATTTTATAAAGACGAGTTCTATGTGGTGCGCTAAATGTGATAGTTTCTATAAGGGTCAGTTCAGGCCAGTTCACACCATATGCAGTTGTGATGCAGTCCGTTTATTTGACTGTTGCAGTAAAAATACATCACAATGCTTTCCTATGATCTTTCTTGTGCTTAGTTCACACTGCAATGGTGTGAATTAAGCACAAGAAAGCCCATAGGAAAGCATTGTGATGTATTTTGACTGCAGCAGTCAAATAAACGGACTGCATCACAACTGCATATGGTGTGAACTGGCCCTAAATGTCCGATCGTGTCCACCACAATAATGAGGCACTTGCGGCAATGTTCTCATTTAAAAGCATTTCTGAAATATACACCATACCCAGAGTGGCGTAGTGAGGAGGGGCGACAGCAAGCAACCATTAGCAATTTAGCAGAGATGAAAGAGGGATGTATTATGGACGACCAGCGAGGTGCAGCATCGCAGGAAGGAGAGAAGAAAAATATTTGAGGATGATCCCAGTGGAAGATTTTTGAGTGCACACCAGAGTAAGTTCGCTTGTATCTAGCCTATCCCACCTCAACCTAACCAGTGAACCATCACTTTGTCAAACAATTCTCCCCCACACAGCTCCCTCCTCATGTATCACTTCCCCTCCTCTTTTAGATTGTAAGCCCTCAGCGGCGGGGCCCTCCTCACCATCTTGTCTTGAATTGTATTGCAATTGTAATGCCTTCCTTATAGTGTAAAGCGCTGCGCAAACTGTTGGCGCTATATAAATCCTATGTAATAATAATAATAATATCTGGCGCACCACCAGCATGCAACAAATTGGTGTGCATCAATGTTATCAATTTGTTGCAGAAAACGCAAATCAAGCAGGTATATAGAAACGGGCACACTTTTCGGCATGTACCAGTCTTTGTTAATCCCTCCAAAGTGTTTATTTTGCCTACATCAACCAGATTCAGTTATGATGTGTGATCCTAATCCCAGCAGTGACCAGTATCAAAATAATTCAACCATCTTGTCTTGAATTGTATTGTGATTGTAATGTCTTCCTTATATTGGAAAGCGCTGCGCAAACTGTTGGTGCCATATAAATACTATGTAATAATAATAATAATAATAATAATAACTAACACCATCTCAGCTCTCAGTCTCCTAATCTGTGCTGCCACCTTGTGGACAATTTGGGAACACCACAATAGCTTTTTCCCCCCTCTAATTCATTTGATCTCTGTCTCTCTCTCCCATTCTCTTCTTCTCTCTTCCTCGTCCTCTCTCTCTCTCTTCCTCTCTCTCTTCCTCTCTCTCTCCCTCTCTCTTCCTCTCTCTTCCTCTCTCTCTCCCTCGTCCTCTCTCTCTCCCTTTCTCTCCCTCTCTCTTCCTCTCTCCTCTCTCCTATCGACTCAAATAAATGAAATTTGAATGGCTTCCTAGTAGAAGATTTCACTCAAAGTTGACAAACTGCTTAATTTTCAATACACTGACTTCAACCCAAGCCATCTTGTTACATATTTGTAGACAAAAATGAATCGCAGCGCTAGAGCTTATTGAGGAAAGACAGAATGGAGAAAATATTCCCTTAATGAATTGCTGTCTAGAGAGAAAAAAACGGTCCTTGAAGGGAACTTAGTGCCCTCGGGGGGGCAATGATGAGCATCTCCAAACATCAGAAGTTTTTTTTATCACTCACCACGATTGCACAACTATCATGAGGTCACAACATAGGTTTTAATTTTAGAACATCAGCATTCTAATAGCTGTGCAGTCTGATAACCTAGTAGAAGCTTACTTGAAGAATCTCCTTTGGTGTTGTGATTGCTGCCTCTCTGTCTGCTGGCCATCTCTTTCAACAACTTCCTGGATTCCCTGTATGCTTTGCGGCTTCGTCTCTGCTTGTTCCTTTTGTAATCTGATGACAGCTGTCTAAGAGAGGTTTGCCCTTCCTTTGGAGGGGTCGTTGCCTATTTCCTGTTGTACCTGAAAAGAGGAAGTTAAGGAAAATCTCCCCAATGGTAAACAGACACAAAAAAAAAACTTGTCAGGAGTTTTATTCATTCCCTACTCTATAAATAAAAAGAAATGTATCTGGATTGAATACTTACCAAACCCAGGTTCTGTAAAACTGCAGCTCTGTTTAGCAGTGAGAGCTCCCTGGGTTAGATCCCTGTTCATCTAAATGCAGAGCATGCAAAGTTGGCATCAGTTTAAGAGGCCATATTATATCCAGCGCATCCTTCTCTTG
>NW_017307731.1:152661-165534 GCF_000935625.1 Nanorana parkeri
CAATGTCTAAAACCTCTGCACCAAACCAAGCAGGCCCCTGTTCTGAAAATGACCTGCAACCTACTGCACACACCAAAAATAACCAATCAGCAAAACACAATAATACAGTTCCCCTTTGAACTTCCCCTTGTGGTCTCACCATCTATGGGTGCAAGGCCAGTGGTAGCAGAAATGTTCAGCACTCTGTCTCCAGACACAACTCAATGAGTTTGAATATTTTTAATGACTCAACACCAATACAAACAGGTCTGATCCTGAAAGTCCAAAAACATCAGAAAGGTGTCATGTGATCAGTGTCATCAAGTCACAGAAAGCCTTTCATACAGTTCGGTGGTAGCGACCCTTCTGTGAGCTCCACAGTCTCCAGGGTGGATTTAGTTCTGGAGGAATGTACCACGAGATGGACCGAGGAGGTCGATACGGCATTGGCTGGTTGAGTCTTGACAAGAGTGGGGCCTGCCGGGTGGCCCGTGTCCTTCTGGCCAAGACTGCAGCATTGTGGGTAATTTCCAAAACACTCAAACGTTTCAACGCAGCAGCGGCTCTCTATAAAGGGGCTCCTGACATCCTGGTGCATGCCCGGCGCTTGCTTCACGGGAGTTCGGCAGGTGCCACAGGCCATGGCACACACAGCCTGAAAGACGGACAAGTCTTTGGTTACCACATTCAGAAAGTTTGGCTTCAGTAGCAGATACACCAGGGGGTTGTAGAGGGTAGAAGACTTGGCGAACACAGCAGCGAGGGCGAAGGCCATGGCCGGGACCCGCCTGGCATCACTAAAAACTGCCCACATTGACACAACAGCGTAGGGAGTCCATGCGAGGAGGAAGCCAATGCAGACTGCAACACTGAGCTGAGAAAAACAAAAAGAGATGACAAATACGGAATACAATGTTATTTATTATATTAACAAAGGAAGGATCGATTCATCCGAACCCAAAGTCATAAAGAGCTAAAACAATCTATGGAAAACAGATGTTATCTGTGGATCAACAGCTCATTTCCCTCGGGACAGGGGTATGCAACCATGGCACTCCAGAAAAAGACCAATGCCATCGAGTCTGACCCTTTTTGATTTTTTTTTTAACCTTATTAAGTATACACTCACTGGCTGCTTTATTAGGTACACCTCTTCAACTGCTCCTTAACACAAATATCTCATCAGCCAATCACATGGCAGTAACGCAATACATTTAGGCATGTAGACATGGTGTAATGGATCCCCGCCATCTGCGCATGTGCAACCTGCACGTTCCCGCACTGCTCGGGAACGCGCCATCCCGCGCATGCGCAGAAGCAGTAGCCTACCAGCATGAAAATACGCCATAGCGGCGCACTGGAAATTACATCACTGGCCCTATATAAACCCAGCAGCAGTACCACCATGTTGCTGGTTTATCGTCAGCTATTCCTTGTTCCAGTTTTTGTGATATCTTGCTTGATCCTTGTGACCCGGACTTCCTCGACAAACCTTGAATTCTGCCTGCCTTGACCACGGAACTGTTATTTGACCATTCTTCTGCCTGACCCCTTTTGTACTGGAATTGCCCGCTTGGAACCTGACCTCGGATTGCCCATTGGACTACGGCTTGCACGGTGCTCAACACCACTGGCACTCCTGCCACTTGTTGTCCCGCTGGGCTCTGTTCCCATCCTCAGAGTCTCCCAGGACACAAGGTGCAAGGGAAGCCTCCTCTCACATCCGGTCTCCCATAAGGTACGTAACACATGGTCAAGATGGTCTGCTGAAGTTCAACCCGAGCATCAGAGTGGGGAAGAAAGGGGATTTAGGTGACTTTGAACGTGGCGTGGTTGTTGGTGCCAGACGGGCTGGTCTGAGTATTTCAGCAACTGCTGATCTTCTGGGATTTTCATACACAACCATCTACAGAGCATGGTCCGAAAAAGAGAAAATATCCAGTGAGCGGCAGCTCTCCGGGCAAGAAGACATGGTTGATGCCAGAGGTCAGAGGAGAATAGCAAGACTGGTTGGAGATGATAGAAAGGCAACAGTAACTCTAATAGCCACTTGTTACAACCAAGGTAGGTATGCAGAATACCATCTCTGAACGCACAACACGTCCAACCTTGAATCAGATGGGCTACAGCAGCAGAAGACCACACCGGGTGCCACTTCTGTCAGCTAAGAACAGGAACCGGAGGCTACAGTTCGCACGGGCTCACCAAAATTGTAAAATAGACGATTGGAAAAACGTTGTCTGGTCTGATGAGTCTCTATTTCTGTTGCGACATTCGGATGGTCGGCTGAGAATTTGATGTAAACAACATGAAAGCGTCTATCCATCCTGCATTGTATCAGCGGTGCAGGCTGGTGGTGCTTCGCATCATGGATGTGCAGCCGACAAATCTGCAGCAAACTGTGTGATGCTATCATGTCAGTACGGACCAAACTCTCTAAGGAATGTTTCCATCCCCTTGTTGAATCAATGCCACAAAGGATGAAAGCAGTTCTGAAGACAAAAGGGGGTCCAACCCGGGACTAGCAAGGTGTGCCTAATAAAGTGGCCAGTGAGTGAAGATCTATGTTTATTCCAAATGGAAAACACAATAAGGATAAAGCGCACTTCTGTGGGGTAGGCAAGCTTCAATTAGGTGGCTGTTGTGTGTAGGTGTGCAAAGCTCCTCGCTACAGGGAGAGGACCCTGTCTTTTCACAACTACAGATCCAAATACAAAAAGTCAGGAGCGCAACTACCAAAAGTGGTGTGAGTGTACACTCACACCACCTTTGGTAGTTGCGCTTCTGACTTTTTGTATTTGGATCTGTAGTTATGTTTATTCCAAGCAAGTTTAATTTCACTTCCTGTTGATGGACTCACTGCCTCTGCTGGAAGTCTGTTCCAAACATCAACTACACTTTCTATAGAATAATACTTTCTAAGGTTAGTTTTGAACGTTCCTCCTGCTAGATTGGGATCATGTTCCCATGTTCTTGATCTCAGCTTGATACTGAAAACTAGACTTGTGCGCCGTCAGAAAATTCAATTCGTTTCGGAATATCCGTTATTTCGTAATTCGTGTCCGAAACTCAATTCGGATTCGTACGAAATACGAATTTTCGTTAGTTTCGTCACATTTTCGTAACTTTACGAACATTCGTTATGATGAAGTTAAAAAGCAAAAATACCTTTGTTAATATTGGAGTCGATGGTAATTTTTTTTAAAATCCGAAATACGTAATTCCGTATTTCGGATAAAAAAAAAAAAAACTACCATCGAATCCAATATATTAACAAAGGTATTTTTGCTTTTTAACTTCAATATACAGATGTTCCTCACTTACCGACTTACCTGTTTTGCGACCACTCGCACTTACGACGGACCGCCGATCGACCTCCGACCTTCCGCGTCAGTGCGACGGGTCGCCGGCGGAAGTGACATCCCCCGATCTTCACTGCAGGTCTCGGTAAGTATTTCCATTGCCGGATGTACAGTACACTGTTCGGTACTGTACATCGGCAACGCTATACAGCACTGTACTAATGCAGTATAGTACTGTATAGAGTTCCTCACTTAACGACCAATCCGTTTAACGACCTGGTCGTAGGAACGGAACTCGGTCGTTAAGTGAGGAATACCTGTATAACGAATGTTCGTAACGGAACGAAAATACGTTGTAATGCAACCCTCAGCAGCAGAAGAGAACCTCTGATTGGTCAACCAAACGAAATACGAAATTCCGTTAACGGATTTCGGATCCGAATTTCGTATTAAAAAAAAACTACCATCAAGGCATCAACTCCAATATTAACAAACTTATTTTGCTTTTTAACTTCATCATAACGAATGTTCGTAACGGAACGAAAATACGTTAACGGAATTTCGTATTTCCTGCCTGTGTTGTAATGCAACCCTCAGCAGCAGCAGATCCGAATTTCGTATTTCGGATAAAAAAAAATCTTGTCATGTTGTTCAACCTCATTTACAGGGGGTAATATTAGTTCCCGTTTCAACAAAATTCGGATCCGAAATTCGTTAACGGAATGTCGTATTTCGGATATAATTGGGAAACTGCAATTCGGATTTCCTATGCTTCTGAATTTACGAATTTCAGGAAATTCGTACGAATTTCGATTCGTAGCGAAACGAATCGCACATGTCTACTGAAAACACTGCCCTCCTGAACCCTATTCACACCCTTCATGTATATAAAGGTATCAACCATGTCTCTTCTTCCCCTTCTTCTCATAAGGCTGAATATAGCAGGTTCCTGCAGTGTCTCCTGATATGTTTCATCCCTCCGACATTGTTGTTGCCCATCCTGCTCAAAAAAACATTTAGTCAAAAAACAAAAACCTCAGTCGGATTAATCTGACATGATATGTCCTCAGTAAAGCCATGCTGCATGATGATGAAGCTTTCCGCTCCCGGACCCCACACTCTCCTCTTCTATGTCCCCAGCTTCCCCCCATCTGCCCCTTCACGTCCCCAGTTTTCCGCTCCCGGACCCCATGTCACCTTCATAGTCCCAGCTCCCTATATCTCCCCCTTCTTTCCGCAGCAGCTCTCTATTCGGCAGCATTTTGTGCGATGAGGAGGCGGGGATAACACCGCTTACCACTCATTGGCAGCTGCACCGGCTGGATCATACTTCACGCTGCGCCCGGAACAAGGTGAGGGGAGCAGCGTGAAGCATGTAGGGCCCAGGACAGGAGGAAGAGGTCCCGGGACTGACATTAGCGGCTACCGGGATAATAAATATCCTGGTAATCAGCGGTTACCAGGGGCCCCTTCCTCCTGTCCTAGGCCCCCCTCCAAATGGCGGAACTCCAGGGCCCGGTCGCAGCCGCGACCTCTGCGACCCTGGTGGATGAAGCATGATGTCTAAGCCCTCGTTCACAACCCTCGTTCACACCCCTGCTACATCGCAGAGCAGCTGCAGGGTGCGTCTGTGGTGCACTGCAGTAGGCAGCCCATTCATTTCAATGGGCTATCTATCACAGCTAAATAACACTGAAAGAAGTGCATGCACCTTTTCTTTAAATTGCATCGCACCACATGGCATGGTCATAGGCTACCATGCAGTGTGGTGCGAATTAACGCAAATACTATAGATAGGTGCATTGGGGTGCTATTAAGAAATGCAGCATCACCCGCGATCCCACATCACATAAATGTGAACAGAGCCATAACCAGTTGACATCCGCGGTGTTAAACCCCCTTCCCATCCAGGCCATTTTTCAGTATTCAGCGCTGCGGTACTTTAACTGACATTTATTCCGTCACGTATACTGAGACGCCGCAGCTCAAGCGGATGCCGACAATTATGTCTGGATCCGCCCAGCTGCGTGACTGACAGTTGGCTCTGCCTATCTAGAGGCAGAGCCAGCTGTACCCGCCCCCTCCCCCGTCCGTTCCGCCAGTCAGCGCTGGCAGATCGGAGCGGGGAATCCAGCCCCTCCCCTGTCACGGCAGAGAGCCGTGACAGGATCGAGAGGTGAGCGAACGCCGGTATGTGTTCGCTCACCTCCCGATCTACTGAGCCGACCTGTGACAGTCTCATTGTCACAGGTCGGCTAGAACTATGAGGTGAGTGAAAAGCACTCACTTCATAGTTCTCCTTTAATGCTGTTCTAGGTAAAGAAAAAAATGTACTTCCTGTTGTGTCCCTGGAACAGGAAGAGATGGGAAGTCTGCACTACATTATAGGCAAATTAAATCAGACCTTTACCCCCTTTCACTAGAATCACCTCAGCATGTAGCTCTGTATGCTGATATGAAATCATCTTACATTCATCACTTAAAAAAACATATTTATCTTATACCAAAAATGATTGGTTTTCCACTTCCTGGTCCTCTTGGGCATTAGTGATGTAGTGTGCCCAAGCCTTGCATCCTGGGAAATCTCATCTGTATTCTCATGAGATCTCAGGGAAAGGCATTTTCCTCTCCTGAGATGATGTGGAAGGTCACATGCCCTAGTCACATGTACAAAAGTTCCAGGAAGTAAAGGGACATGAAATAATATTCCCTTAGTAAAAATGGCCGCTGTGGGAAGAGTGGGGTGGAAAAGAAAAATAAGGGATGCAATGAATAAAAAGACGGCAATTATCTATAATTATCTGTTTGTAGATTGTCATCCCTAAACATTTCTAAAGGTGTGTTTGTTGTCATTTCAAAGATCTGGGTAAAGTTCCCCTTTAAGGCCGCAGCAGGGGAGCCCGGAGAGGACACAATAGGAAACCTCTCCACACCAGTGCTAAATATTACAACAAACGTAGAGGTGACCGCAAGCTGCCAGGAACGCACACACAAATCTCAGCTGTCAATTTTGGGTGGACGTGCACTTTAAATATAATGTAGAACATTAAGAAAACTCATTTTTCCTGACGCACAATAATCTCGCGCTGCAGCAAATTAAATTAACTCGGTTTGTTGTGGCAGCGGAAAGAAAAAAAAAACCCTCATAAAACGCAGATAGTTTGTCAGTTCTAATTATCTTTGCTGAAATGCTGGAAATGTAATGAGATCGCAGCGCCACACCAAATTGTCGTAATAAGCGGTTCCCACTGTTATATCCCCGGCGTGGCTTTCATTAACAGAGATGAAAGGGTACATTTTATTCCGTTCAGACTGTGTCAGATAGCAAACGAGGAACAGATAAATGGCTTGGGTTGTGTAACCCACCAAAGTATTGTATCTAGAACACGGGCCATGGTTTACCTGGTGTGAACTCGGCGTTGGGTTGGCTTAGTAAATTACAGGAAGGCAGATCAGCACGATGCACCATTACCAGGTCAGATATATAATGCCAGTAAGGTGCACACTGTTACATGATTATTATATAATAAACCCAGAGGCAAGGCAAGTCAATGTTGTCTATATCAACCTGGTTATATTTCACTTTATTACCGGCCCCCAAAACAACTGCTGATAGAATCTGATGGGTTACAATGGACTCTCCTGCCCCCCAGGTACCTGTAATTCAGGCCAAGCAAGTAGAAGGAAAGTTTTTAAACCACATTAGAGTATATAATGATTTCATTGTATCCACCTTTCCGTCCATACACATTGTCATGAGCACCTATCAATATAAGGATTATTATCCTTATTATTATTATTATTATCTTTATTTATTATTATTATCCTTATTATTATTTATTTATTATTATTATAATCTTTATTTATTATTGACTTTTTTTCTTTATTTACCTTTATTCATCTAACATCATTCTATTTGTATCTCATGTGTTTTCCAAACGGACACTTTGTATTATGTAGTAGCAACGTCCTCTGTTTGACTTGTAAACAGTTACCATTAATACCGAGGTAATTTTCTGGTCATTTAAGATTAATGCATCACGTTATATTCACGTGTGTTTGGCCCAGTGTAGTGTTGAGCAAAGCCCAAAACTGTCGCCGTACGCCGTTATATGATTATGCTGGAATTGCACGCTCTGCAGGAGCAACCTGCAATCTTCTGCTTTCTATATATTCAGGGGACTGTTCAGTAAGTCCCAGTTACGTGCACCTACCATGCAACATCCCTCACCATCCTCCTCCTATAACACACACAGCTGCAACATTCACTTAAAGGAGAACTATGAGGTGACTGTCACAGGTCGGCTCAGTAGATCGGGAGGTGAGCGAACACATACCGGCGTTAGCTCACCTCTCGATCCTGTCACGGCTCTCTGCCATGACAGGGGAGGGGCTGGATTCCCTCCTCCCCGATCCTCCATCGCTGACTGGAGGAACGGACGGGGGAGGGGGCGGGTACAGCTGGCTCTGCCTCTAGATAGGCAGAGCCAGCTATCAGTCACGCAGCTGGGCGGATCCCGGCACAATTGACGGGATCAGCTTCAGCTGCGGCGTCTCAGTATACCGCGAGCTGTAGCTCCCTAATATACTGAGCCTAGGGTGACGGGAGGACGCTAGTTTGTGTCCTCCCGTTACCCTAAGGAGAACTATGGGGAAAAACACTGACCTCATAGTTCTCCTTTAATCCACTGTCCTTATTTGTGTGTGTTTATCTACAACTTTGGTGTTTATGCTCCTCAGGATGAGTCTGGGATCTCCGCACAGTGAATGCATCCTGTTCAAACCTGCGCGTCATACGGTCATACGTGTGGCACAAAAACGCGCATTGCACAAAAACGTGCCATATTCTGGGCGACTTCCGCACGTTCCAAATATAGTAGTAGAATCGAAAAACCGTCCTGAAAACAAAACGCGATTTGTGAACGGAGCCTTACACTGTATCCACAGAGCTGGCTGTGTGTCGAATCCCAAAAAAGAGAAAATTGGTGGAAGATAAAAAGACATGACTGAAAACTATGGAAGCAGTGGCGGAACAATCGCCATAGCGACCCAGGCGGCCATGTAAGGGTGCTGGCTGTCACTGACACAGCTCAGCAGCAGCTGTGAAGAGGAACGCGCCGCTGTTAGATCAAGACAGCTCTGACAGGTAAGAGTTGTGCAGCCCATTCTGAGACCCTGCAGAGCCCACCATAGAGATTCTATGGTGGGCTCTGCAGGGTCACTCTCAGGTGGGCTGTTTGGTATATCAGGTGGGCTCTGCAAGTGGCATAACTAGCAATCATGGGGCCCCATACAAAATTTTGCTATGGGGCCCTGTGATTTCTAGTTACTCCCCTGCATGGAAGATGACAAAAGAGCAGTAGATTTATGGAACCATTGCAAGAAGGGATGTTGAATCCAACCTCGTATCTTTATCACACTGGGGTGTCTGTGCCGTAGTGAACCTCACCTTTATGATAAGGCTGTGCACGTTGCTTCCTTTGTTCTGGGGTGACAGGTGTTGCTGCACGGCTCTCCTCGCCCCTTTCACGGTGAGCAGGATGAGGGTGTAGGAGATGAGGATCAGCGTGCAGGGCAAGAGGTAGCAGAAGACGAACAGAGACACAATATAGGACATGGCTCGGTGCTCCTGGTTGGAGGCCTTCCAGTCTATACAGCAGGCGGTACCATACGGCTCCGGTCCGTAGCGCCCCCATTCTACCAGCGGGGCCGTGGCAAACACGAATGCGTAGGCCCAGACGCAGAGCAGCAAGATCCGGGAATGGAAAGCAGAAAATTTATTTCCTGCAATAAAAAACAAACACCCACAACCATTATGTGTCTTTTCTTATACATAGAATCTCCACAGTCTACCTAGGCCTGGCGTATACGGGACTTTGAGATACACTCTGCCATACGTGAACACTGACTCCTATGGAGGAATAAAAACAAAGCACAAACACTTGCCAGGCTGACCTTGTGTGGTTTGAAAAGTACATTAGACCTAACACAATACAAATTTTACACCTACACTTGACGCAATAATAAGAGGATCGGAATATGAAAGGTAGTTCTATACAAGACTTGAGAAGTACAGCCCATGCAGAAGGAAAATAAAATAAAACCTTGAAAGAAGAATGACGATATAACAATATAATCCGCATTGCCCATTGTCATTGCCTCGGTTATAGCTTGGTGTAAAGGAGTCTGGCTCCAATCATCATGTTCTGCCGCTTGGCATATCTCAATGCTGAACTGAAATGACAGCCCGGGCTTTCCTGGCCTTGCGGGGGCCATCCGATGTCAACAACCTATACTCTTCTCAGCCCTGGCTGCTCAGAAATCTCTCTCGGAAATCTCCCAACATGTGGAAGGCTGAGAAGGAGCAATAAACGTAGGAAGTAAGCTCTGTCAGTGATCCACATTGGGTGCTCCGACCCAGGCGGCGGCTATGGGGCCCGGCTGGGACGATCCTGATGCCCTGTGGGCCGGCCTGGGTCAATTTGGCATCTCACGCTGCTTGCTGTCACTGGCGGCTGTGAAGAGGAATGTGCTGCTGTTCAGCGCACTGACAGTGATCTGTGCAGCGACGCGTTCCTCTCCACAGCCACTGCCGAGTCAGTGAGAGCCAGCAGCGGCGGTGGAGCAGGCCGGATCCGGCAGTGGAGGAGGAGGCGGGGGCCCGGGGCTAGCATCAGAGGAGGAGGTGGGTCCCAGCGACGAGGGAGGGGGGGGGGCGGTCCCGGCAACGGGCGGAGGGGGCGGGGCTCATCACCCACGGAGGAGGCGGACAGGTAAGGAGTGTGACCAGCCCACCTGAGGATGACCCTGCAGAGCCCACCTTAGAGGGTCTATGGTGGGCTCGTCAGGGTCACCCACAAGTGGGCTGTGTGGGATCTCAATTGGGCTCTGCAAGGGGTGTAACTAGAGATCCAAGGGGCCCCATACAAAATTTTGCTTTGGTGCCCTGTGATTTCTAGTTACGCCCCTGGGTTCTGCTTATGCTTCTACAACCGTGAATAAACAACTAGCATGTGAGGGTATAAATAATACTAACTAGCAATATTTATCATATAAAACTAACAATAACACATTCACAACAACAACAATATTAAGGTATAAGGGGATAATAATTATATCTATATATCATAGTGTTGTACTGTTATCTTGAAATGCCTAACTGCCCAGGGATTATGTGTTGCATACATGCATTCCTGTAGAGCACTAGTGCATCCCACGGCTTAAAATCAACACATGGTGGGCAATCTGCTCTTCTGAGAACACTCGCTGCTCAGCCACGTGAATATGCAGGATTGGTATTCCTTAGCCTGCCCACTGTAGACACTTTGGTGTCCCTGACAGAGAAAAATGCAACTGCAGAGCACAGAATCATGCGACCTGAACATGCAGACCCATCAAAACCCACAAAAAGGTTAAACTGAACTTCTGATTTAAAGTGACATTAAACCCTCAGATTTTTTAACATAAACCAATACTGTAATGTGCGCCTTACTGTAATCCATGGTAGTTTCCCTTCTCTTTGCTGCTCTTCCTTTTAAATCTGTATCTGTTCTCATGCTGGGGGGAGAACTTCTGTTTTGCAGCAGACTGCCTTGTCTCTGGAATGGATATACGGTGTCTGTGTGCAGGTTCACAACCTGAGCCAGCACTACAGGAGGAGGCAGTCAGCTGCAAAGGGAAGTTCTCCCCCAGCATGAGAAGACACGAGGATTTATAAGGAAGAGCAGCAAAGAGAAGGGAAACAACCATGGATTACAGTGAGGCGCACATTACAGTATTGGTTTATGTTAAAAAATCTGAGGGTTTAATGTCACTTTAAGTGCAATTTCCTGATCACTATCACGGCTCTTTTAGCTTGTAGTCTGGATTTTATTTTATAAGAGGGAAATGATTTTTTTTAGGGCAATAAAAACATATTTCCTTTCGAAGGATCACCCTGGTGCCTATTTGTAGTAGATGGACTCGACTCTTCCTCTCTCCTGTTCTGTGAGTGATTTATAACTTAAATACTAAATGTGACATACTGGATTTTTTTTTCTGACTCAATACCAGGGTTCCATCTGTCCCCGTCTGTCTCATACAAAGTTTGGAGTGCGGTGCGGATGGGCCATACAGGACAATACGATTCAACTCACCGTATACAGGATAGCAGACTTTCATACAGCAGACGGAGCTCAGCACCGTCAGATTCGTCAGGCTGCAAAGACCAAAGAAGACCCCACAGAAGGCGTAATATTTACAGGTCACTTTATCGAACAGCCACCTGGAGGGAGAGAAGCTTCTGTCACCCAGCCTCCCAAACAATACGTTATTACTTTTCCAGCATGTGAGGAGTCCATCATCCTGTCCAGTTTAACCAGTTGACATCCGCGGTGTTAAACCCCCCTTCCCATCCAGACCATTTTTCAGTATTCAGCGCTGCGGTACTTTGACTGACATTTATTCCGTCATGCAGCGCTGTACTGAAATTAATTTACTTGACTCCCAGAAGGACTGTCCAAGGCTGAATGGGCGCAGACTTGGTAAATATAGCGCGGAGATACTGCCTCTGGAAACCTCTAAAGAGATTAGAAACCAGCAGGAAATTCAGCTGACAGCACAAAATATCAGAACGGTTTCAAGTGTTTCTGTTCCTAGCTGGTGGTCACATGCTGCCCCCCATATTGGCATTGCCCATTTCTTCACTGGCACCTACCTGTGAGCAAAGAGTGAAGGGATGGCCAGAGGAAAGAGAGTGGCCGTCATACCCAGGTCACTGATCGCCAGGTTGACGATGAAGAATTCGGCTGGCTTCAGCATGGATCGCTTGCGATACGCCACAAGCAGCAGCATGGAGTTCCCCGACAGAGAAAAGATTCCTGCAAAGGGATGAGTGCATATCATCAGGCCGCCATGTGCACAACGTTTTTATGGAAGTACAGTTTACTCTATACATAACATATATGAGAAAGAACCTGATTGGACACTGCCACTCCCCAGCAGCATGTCATAGCTGTCGATGGTGGGAGCGGAAAGTTGGCGTCAGAATTGGTTTATTGGCACAGATGGCTAATGTATAAGTTCAGCTCTATAGGCTTCAGAGAGCTGAGCAGCTTTACCTTAGTGTGGTCCTAATGCATAGACAAGGCAAACTGCCTTGTGTACTACAGAGTCAGTTCACATCAATGTGTTGCGGTGGTGTGTGTTAAAAGAAAAACATACGGCATTTCAACCGCAGGACAGACGCATCTAGGGGCAATCATCTATCCCAAACCGTATGTAATCGTACCATTGCTGTCGCTGACAGATGCGGGTGCTGTACCCTGTCATTAACTTGAATGGGCACAGCGACCGCATCTGAATGGGGTACCTGGGATTCCGGCCACAAAAATCCATAGGTTCCTGTGAATGTAGCCCTAAAGTCTATTGTAACCTTAAAGGAGAACTATGAGACGAGTGAAAATCACTCAGCCTCATAGTTCTAGCCGACCTGTGACAATGAGACTGTCACACGTCGGCTCAATAGATCGGGAAGTGAGCGAACACGTACCGGCGCTCGCTCACTTCTCGATCTATCCCTGCAGAGAGCCGTGACTGTCACTCACGGCTCCCT
>NW_017307731.1:165625-174756 GCF_000935625.1 Nanorana parkeri
GCTGGCTCTAGATAGGCAGAGCCAGCTGTCACACACGCAGCTGGGTGGATCCAGACAGTAATGTCGGGATCCGCTCCGGCTGCGGCGTCTCAGTATACCGGGAGCTGTAGCTCCCTATATACTGAGCTTTGGGTGATGGGAGGACGCCATTTTGTGTCCTCCCGTTACCCTAAGGAGAACTATGGGGGAAAAGCCCTGAACCCCATAGTTCTCCTTTAAAAACCAACAAAAGCAACCCTAAATGAACTGTAAACATGAAAATGACTAAGTTCCCTGCAATGAAGAAAGTAAATACTAAGCCTCCAATCCAGAGCAATCACCCCACCGAAATCTCTGCAAGGACCTGACACTTCCTAGAGTGTCCATCTCCTGTTCCCCAGCAGCTTGTACTGGTTCCTCCCATGGATCTCCATGTCATTACTGTGTCCTGTAGTAAGATGGAGGTTGGCAGAAGTAACCAATGAGCACAGCAGGGAGCACAGGAGATCAACGCTCCCTGGAAATGCCGTTTTCAGTCCGTCCATGCGTCTATCTCCCACTCGGATCCCTTAAGACTCATCTCTTCAGGGAAGCCTATCCCACCTCAACCTGAACACTCAAACATCACGTTCTCAAACAATTCATCCCCACACAGCTACCTCCTCATGTATCACTGGCCCCTCCCCTTTTAGACTGTAAGCCCTCGGGGGCAGGGACAACTTACCATCTTGTCTTGAATTGTATTGTAATGTCTTCCTTATATTGTACAGCGCTGCGCACACTGTTGGCGCTAAACTCTCGATTTTGCTCATCCCCAGCTGGTGCCACAGGCACCAGACTGTTCTGGGAGATTAGCTGGTTTCTATTTATCTGCCTTGCTCGGCTCTGCTCTTGATTTCGCTTCATTTATGACAGCTCACTCCAAGGACCTCAGAAGTCAGGAGTCGTGGAGATTACGACGTGTTGAGAGTCGCGGAGCAGTGGATTTTCCAGCTGTCTTCTTCCACGAGCCCAGGCCGTACTGACTGACACCGGAAGGCACTGCAAAGACACCTCTAGACACAAGAGGAGGGGCGTCAGGAACATACGGCCCGTTTACCTTGATTACTGTAGTCAGCACTGAGCAGGCGGTATGGTTGTTATCACACGGACTAAGAAGAAAAATTTGCCACAATGGTCCCAACTCCGCCATTCAGGATTATTGGCCAAGAAGCTCTCTTCTGATGAATATGCGAGACGTTGTGATAAAATAAAGAGCTAGAGCAGCATTTCACATATATAGCACGGAAAATAGGGTAAGAAGACTTCGGCTCTCTAACTGTGTTAACACTACAAATCACTTCATATCTCTGACTCTGGGAGCCATGCCTGTGGCTGGCAGTCTTGCAATTCCTAATGGGATTTGCAGTTGCACATGGAGGGCGATGCCTCATGGGACTTGTAGTTGCACCACAACTGGAGGGCCAATGTTTGCCTACCCCAAGTATGCAAGCACAATCTATGATCTCCCCATCCCAGTGTAATTCATGCATTCTAGGCAGGCCTGGCGCTAGCGCAAGGCAAGTAAGGCGGGCGCCTTACGGCGCTGCAGGGTGAGGGCGCTAAAAACAGACTACCTACGTGTTTGGAAAACTCCATGCAAGCCCTGATGGTCTTGAACCCAGGACGTACCATGGCCATTTGCTTGATCCAATGAAAAAAAAACACTCCTAAGATGGTGTCGTTGGTTTTCGATATGCTAGAGTGAAATTCTAACGGGTCCGAGCCATTTCCCATCTGCAGATAAAAAGATAGAGCGGTTATTGAAATGCAATGTGAAGCGCAGAAGTTGCCCAACTGCAAATGAAGTCAATCTAAGTTGGTATTTATTGGGTCACTTGGAGAATGATAAATGTCCTCGCCTTAAAGTGAACCTGTCCTCTGCCAATAATGGACATAGCCACAGGTCCTTTTAAGCTGGGTGGACAGGTTGCCAGTGTTGACCTCCCCTCTGCAAAAGTGCTTGCTACCTGGTTGTCCTTCCAATCTAATGGCTTCTGTACTTACTTTGAGGCACTGACCTTCATCAGGAATTTTGAGTTTACAATCTAACCTCCTAACCAACTATCACTTTCATAAGAAAACCTCGGCGATGGTAGACTCCATGTGACTCTCATGAAACGTTGCTTTAAAGTAATGAAAGCGTCGTGTCCCTTGAGCGTTCGTTCTTGGAATGATGCCGCGCTCTGTGTAGGGGCTCCGGTATATGTAATATATGGAGGGCAGAGTTGGAGCCCCTTCACTTTAAGATTCAGCGGTTCCCTAATCAGATATTACTTTTATTTTCCAACACGCCGATAACGCTACAGAATCTGCAGAACTAATAACATATTGATTGCGTTTTTTACAGCTGCCAAAACTGCGCCGTGCTCACGCGCTGCCGACAGACATTACTCCTGTGCCGACTTCGCAGTCTAAAATAATCCTACGTCAAGGGTCACCGTCCCCCCTAACAGGCTGCGGAGTGCAAAAACCTGGCAAAAATATCATTAACATCACATGTCCGGCACACCAATGATGAATGATAGGGGCGGGGTGGGGAAGCAATGTGAGATACAATTCTGTTTCAGTATTATGAGTGATTAAGGCTTCACATGACCAGAATGCAGAACAATGACCATAGTTCTCCTTTAATAAAGAGCTTCTAAAATCACAAAATATAACATTTCCATGTAATAGAAAAATACGTTATACGGGCAGACTGCGGAACATACAAATATTGCATTGTGGGAGAGGAGCCTTTTTTCTTGGATCAGTGTTGGAACTTCTTGCACAGCCTCGCAGAGAAACACAAGCACACAGTCTGATATGCATGCTGCACATGGCTTGAAAACAGGAAGGAAGCCACAGCTTTATTTTCTACCTTTTTCAACATAACAGAGTATCTCTACTATAGATATATAACAGAACTTATAAAACACACTGCCATCTAGTGACATAAATTGTATACTGCAGAAGTTATTGCTATAAACACAATAATGTGTATTCTAACCATCAGACCTGCACACAAGGAGAAGAGGTTTTCCTAATCTTTAACATGTAGCGGACTGACCAGCCTAGTGTTACATTATTTTTGATATATGGATACAATTATAAAGGTGAGATCACTCCAGGATGGGAGCAGATGGGACCCGAACATGTCTCAGATCAAGCTAGATTGTAACTAGTGCGGTGTTATCTTGTGACGAGACAACAGGTATGTTTAGTGTTGTCAGTCTGATGAGCGGCATCCTTCAACCCACTTCCTCTGAGCCCAAGTCATACTGGACTTGCCTGTGACTGGACAGTGAAAGGAGGAGCAGTGATGTGTTCATCTCTCTGTGCAGGGTGTGTGTTAAACCTCTGCAGAGAGACCACTACTTCTCCACAGAGAGCAAGGGTCCTTCTCTGCGTCTGCTGGCAGAGGACAGGCTTTTCTATTCAGGCTGTGGCTGTAAGACTGATTTTTAACTGGGCTTTAGAAACAATCTAAAAAGGACACCTCCCATGTATCTATCCTGACAGGTTCTCTTTAAGGTTATAAAGACACATAATGATACTTTGCCTTATACAAGAGCCATTTCCACAGAGAGGCGAGAACACATCAGGAGTTCATGAGCAGACACGAGCAGTATCAGGTGCTGTGCTGTCCGCTGACACCCTATTCCACCCACAATGCAGCCCCTGCCTCACCGCTCATTACCCCCTGGTAATGTCACTTCTCTGCATGTTATATAATCCTTGCGGAATGGAATAGATCACTTTGCATAACACTTACGACAAGCCGGAGGGAGTGGAAAAAAATTAACCGCGAGACCTACGAGCTAAAAAAAAATCTCTCTAGAAAATGTGAGAACAGAATGACAATAGAGCGTCGTGGAGCACTGCAGAACCCGCAGCAGAGTCCACCCAGAACCCAGAGTTCAGGTCATAGTAGATGCTGGGGAGTCACAGTAAATGTCTTTGAGGAGATGTATAAGGCTGCCATTGCGGACCCCTAAATACCGGATGACTGGTTCTTACACTGAACCCGTGTTGTCAATATTTTCTGATCAGTAGTTGTGATTCCATTTGTTGCGTGCTTGTCCTGGGTCATTGACTCCAGAATTCACAGAGCCAGCATGACAGCCAAGCAAAGAGCATTTTAAAAAGCAGATCAGCAATGCTACCAACGCAACACACAAACATATACATTTCTTTCCACACTTTAATCCAGAGCTAATACTAGCCAGTCGTGTGTGTGTCCCCCAAGTCTGAGCCCACTGCCAGCACGGTAAAAAAGTTGCTTCTTTATGGACTGTAACATCCGTTTTGGTCTGGCTGGCGCTCTCCAGCCCACAAATTATATATAGAAGTTTCCACTTTAAAGGAGAACTAGGGGGGGGGGGGGTGCTTTTCACTCACCTCATAGTTCTAGCTGACCTGTGACAATGAGACTGTCACAGGTCGGCTCAGTAGATCGGGAGGTGAGCGAACACATGCCGGCGTTCGCTCACCTCTCGATCCTGTCACGGCTCTCTGCCGTGACAGGGGAGGGGCTGGATTCCAGCTGGGCGGATCCCGACATCGATGTCGGGATCCGCTCCGGCTGCGGCGTCTCAGTATAGCGCGAGCTGTAGCCCCCTATTACTGAGCTTAGGGTGACGGGAGGACGCTAGTTTGTGTCCTCCCGTTACCCTAAGGAGAACTATGGGGAAAAGCCCTGACCCCATAGTTCTCCTTTAAGGGTCAGGTCCAGGTAAACCCATGCTGGGGCTCTTTTACCTTCCACAAGATGTGTAAAGCCGGCCATACACCTAATATCTGCAGATGTTCTATGGTCAGATGGAAAAGTGCAACAGATTCCTCCGTCTACGCTAAACTGTGTGGATGGAGGAATCTCCCCACTGGGCCAAGCTGCAGTATCTTGCTAGTCGGCCCCGCTGGCTGTCAAAATACCTGAACATTGACTGCATCCAATCAGATTGATCAGGTATTTTGACAGCCAATGGGACTGACTAGCAAGATACTGGCCACACAGTTTTTAGCACAGATGGAGGAATCTGTTGCACTTTTTCCATCTGACCACCGAAAATCTGCAGATATTAGGTGTATGGCCAGCTTTACACATCTTGTGGAAGGTAAAAGAGCCCCAGCATGGGTTTAGCTGGACCTGACCCATAGGTGTATGGCCATCTTAAAGTGATACAGGTATTGATGCAGGCCTGCTGTATTCAGAATAAGAAGGGTGAAGACTCACTATTGCTATGTGTCACTGCCCCGCCTCCTCCCAGGTCACTGGACACACCACCACACTGGTGACCAGACCACCCCTCAATGTGCTCTGCCTCCTGTAAACCCACCTTGGTCTCTGCTCTTCCTCTCCATCAGCTTGCAGAGCAGAATTTCCTACTGCTAGCTTGAGAGTTCAATACACAAAATACACTGAGTGGCCAGATTATTATGACCACCTGACGTTTGTAGGCAAATGAGCTATAATTTGGCGCTGAAGTTGCTAGAGGGCCAGACCATTATAAATAGGGAAGCCGGTTGGTTACCACGACAGTAGAAGTGATTTGTTTCTGAAGATACGGGGTAACAACGCGATGTAACAGCCTTTGAACGCGGGATGATTGTTGGCGCTCGGAGCCATGGAGCGAGTATCAGCAAAACAGCAGAATTCGTTACATGTTCAAGAGGGGCGCATTGTTAAAGTGTTTAAAGACCGGACTGTCAGCCGAAAATCTGGGTCTGAACGTGAGAATTGTGGCCGTCAGCGACTGGTCAATGTTAGGGCAGAACGGGGGAGGGGCAAGACTGGTACAAGACAACAGAAGGGCAACAGTGCCGTGTCAGATTCCTCGCATCACCTTTCATCATCTCGTGGAGTCACGAGGCGGCCCAACCAAGTACTGATGGGGGAGGGGTCATAATAATCTGGCCACTCAGTGTATTTCAGAAGAAACACAAACGAGACCTATAAGACGTTCTCTTATCTTCTAAACTCCAGCTGTGTATGGAGATCTGCGGACACTACAGGTGCTGAGCATATGGAGACGGAAAGCGGCTCCGTCTGTACAGCAGCTGCCGCCAACATCTGATGTTTCTGTTTGTTTAATTGAATTTGTATCTGTAGAGGATTAAATCAAATCTGCTTTTCAGTTGTATTAAAAACACTTTAAAGCTTAGCTCAAAATATTCTCGCTATGTAAAGCTGCAGGCTTACCTGAAAGCATACATTTCAGTCTCAATATCTGCAACGTGTCTTCTTTAATTCTACCTCCAATATGTCCCTCATCAGGTCGCAGGGAAGGGACCGGCCGCCATTGCTCTCACTAAAGTCCACAGCAGCCGGTCGTGTAACATCCCCATCTTTACCCAATCTTTACCCAATCACGGTATTTAGTTACCCAATCACGGTATTTAGTGGCCATATCTTCTACAACAGATCTCTTAGGCCAACAGACTGGATTTCTCACTTCCTGTCCAGAAAGGAGAAGGAGGAGTGTTCTTGACCATGGTGTGCTATAACAGAGGACCAGGACCTGGCCAGGGTATGCTACAACAGAAGTCCAGGACCTGGCCATGGAGTGCTGCAGAGGAGGTCCAGGGCCTGGCCAAGGTATGCTACAACAGAAGTCCAGGACCTGGCCATGGAGTGCTGCAGAGGAGGTCCAGGGCCTGGCCAAGGTATGCTACAACAGAAGTCCAGGACCTGGCCATGGAGTGCTGCAGAAGAGGTCCAGGACCTGGCCATAGTGTGCTGCAGAGGAAGTACAGGACCTGGCCATAGTGTGCTGCAGAGGAAGTACAGGACCTGACCATGGTGTGCTGCAGAGGAAGTACAGGACCTGGCAATGGTGTGCTGCAACAGAGGTCCAGGACCTGGCCATGGTGTACTGCAGCGGAGATCCAGGACCTGGCCATGGTGTGCTTCAGCAGACGTCCAGGACCTGCCAATTGTGTGCTACAGCAGAGGTCCAGGACCTGGCCATGGTGTACTGCAGCGGAGATCCAGGACCTGGTCATGGTGTGCTGCAGCGGAGATCCAGGACCTGGCCAAGGTATGCTGAAGCAGAGGTCAAGGACATGGCCATGATGTACAGATCCGAAAATATTATTTGCATCAGTGTAAAGCCGGTAACCTGGGCACTCTAAGCTGTCATTGCAATTACAAATCCCATCAAGCATCTGCCTCTGGGAGTCATGTCTGTGACTGCCAGTCTTGCAATGCATCATGGGACTTGTAGTTCCATTACAGATATAGTGCTGAGGTGCAAAGTGTTAGTTTACGACGTCTACTGGACCTGTAACCATCAGTACAGATCTCCTGACTTTTATGAACAGCAGGGCGAGGAGGTTTAACAGACAAAGAAGACCGGCTACAATGTATGTTTCTTCCCCCCCACTGCGCTGTTGTGAAGAACAAGGGGACCCGCTGAGCTAATTCTGTGTGCCGTCTAATTCATCATACCTGAGGGCCGCCGGGACAAAGCAATCAGAGAGCCTATTCAGGTGAGACAAGGCTTGTGCCAAGACTCCCAATCACACAACTTCCAGCCACCAATTCCAATCACAACTCCCAGCGGCAGGTTCCCCGCTGATCCCAGATGACAGAAAAAGAAAATCACCATCCGCCATTGCTGGCAGGGCGATGCTGGGACTGCGATGCAAAGCAAACCGCGTGCGGCACAACATGAAGCAGACACTAACCGATGACTGTGGCGATGAGCGGATTGGCGGAATCATTCCATGAGTTATTATAAACGACCGGCAGGGGGGATTTTTATTAGCAGCGAGCGCCCCTCAGACGACACCACATCCCACTTCGCTGCGCTACGTCTTAAGCTGGCCACCGGCATTATCCGCCAGTCAGATCGGAGCGGGGAGAGGGGAATCCAGCCCCTCCCCTGTCACGGCAGAGAGCCGTGACAGGATTGAGAGGTGAGCGAGCGCCGGTATATGTTCGCTCACTTCCCGATCTACTGAGCCGACCTGTGACAGTCTCATTGTCACAGGTCGGCTAGAACTATGAGGTGAGTGGAAATCACTCATCTCATAGTTCTCCTTTAAGGATATTTTCATACAACATCAACAGAATAAAGGCGACTATAAAACATTTCAAGATTCCGCCATACAATCTACCCGGCTGCTATAGAGAGTACATTGTAAAACAAATCGCAGGTTGCAATCTGCGAAATATCTAACACATCTCGTCTTTGTCTCATCCAGCCAAGTTCAGTTTATGTGCCCAACTATCATTGTTTCTACATTGGCCACTTTTTTTATAACTGGCGTTGATAGAATGTCAAGACTTCTGTATGAATAAACACATCGCCTGGGGTCACCATCTCCTCCCCCCGGATGAAATGCCGGCTCAGAGGTGACACAATCATGTAAACCCTGTGCAGTTCTTGGCTGTGTTCATAAATGTACACAGATCAGCCCCTGCTGCAGCCTTTCACATTGTGACTGGATACAAAGTTACAATGTTGCAGTCTGATCACTGGGGGAGGAGAGACTGAGTAAATGCTTCCCCCTGCCTGCAGCAGACTGATCACTAGGGAAATGCTTCCTTCTGCCTCCAGCAGACTGATTTCTGGGGAGATGCTCCCTCCTGCCTGCCGCAGACTGCTTACTGGGGGAGAAGAGACTGAGGAATGCTCCCACCTGCCTGCAGCAGACTGATCACTGTGGAAATGCTTCCTCCTGCCTGCAGCAGACTGATCACTGGGGGAGGAGAGGCTAAGGAAATGCTGCAACCTGCCTCCAGCAGACTGATCACTGTGGAAATGCTTCCTCCTGCCTGCAGCAGACTGATCACTGGGGGAGGAGAGGCTAAGGAAATGCTGCAACCTGCCTCCAGCAGACTGATCACTGTGGAAATGCTTCCTCCTGCCTGCAGCAGACTGATCACTGGGGGAGGAGAGGCTAAGGAAATGCTTCAACCTGCCTCCAGCAGACTGATCACTGAGGGAATGCTTCCTCCTGCCTGCAGCAGACTGATCACTGGGGGAGACTGAATAAATGCTTCCTCTTGCATGCAGCAGACTGATCACTGGGGGAGGGGAGTCTGAGGAAATACTTCCTCCTGTCTGCAGCAGACTGATCACTGGGGGAGGAGAGACTTAGGAAATGCTTCCTCTTGCCTCCAC
>NW_017307731.1:174767-175166 GCF_000935625.1 Nanorana parkeri
AATTTTTCCTTTGCCGGGTGGGGGGGGGGGGGGGGGACTGAGGGCCATCAAGATGTACACTGCCCGCCCATTCAGAATGAATTACCTGCCTTAACGCAGCATGCGTTCTGTGTTGCATTACCCTGAAAGCCCCCACAATTCTGTGTGAATGGGCAATGGTGGACCAAACCATTGTCAGAGGTGCCGGTGGGGACATTTCCAGCAGCAGGCTGTATCTCTCGCAGCACTCTCATTTATTTATCATCATTGAGAGTCCCTCCATTAGGTAGGTGAACCCATCATTTGGCCCCCCTCACGCTACTCTCCGTCTCTCAGATGGACTCCTTCCAGTTATTTATCATGAAGAATCTACAGTATCAGAGGACGGTGACCCCACCATTCGGCTTGCAGCGGTTGGGG
>NW_017307731.1:175470-187278 GCF_000935625.1 Nanorana parkeri
AAAAAAAAAAAAATATCCTTCTGTTTCCTATTCCAGAAGCTGTTTTTGGTTCACTTCAAAGTGGGACCTCCGGCCGATGACCATTCTTTTTAAGTTTTGGACAACTTGTGGAAGAGTTAGAAACCCTGTGGCATTTGTGACTGCTGTCCGTTCTCCTGACAGTACGGCTCAGCAAGGAAAAGAGTCAGACGGAGGTTCTAACCCTATCCAACGTGGAAAGAAGTGTTTCTAGATTTCTACTTTGATACTCAATTGGATCATTTGCAGATTGTAGAGGTACTATGGAGGACACATATACCATTAAAGCGCCGGTGCTCCAGGACTAAAAACCCCATCAGTCCTTAATGACCTCTTATACATTCTATAGGACAATATCGCATTACAATTCACAGCAGGTTAATTGTCGGATTAATTGCACGGGGGGAGACGTGACCTGTAAGACAATGCAACAGTTCATATCGTGCTCAAGGTCGTAACGAGAGGATTTTGTAGAGAAGATCCCTGAGATGAATCATTTGATTTACAAGGTTATGAAAGCATCGAGTTCAAGCAAGGACCTTGCATTAGAAAGAGAAGTCTTCATTTGCACAAATGAGGCATTAGTAATATTTCCAGATCTGTGTGGGAAAGTTTGCCAGGGGTGAAAACAATGTAGATATTGTTGTGGTGTTGACAATAGACATTTTCCTGCATGCAAATAACTTCCTGTTCGCTAATCTATTGTATAAGCTCTATTTATGGTCCTCGAATGCGCATATTGCATACAACAATTATTGGACTGTACGGGTAAAATGTAAATTTAATTGGGATTATTTTATAGGAAGGCGGCTTCCTTGTGCTTTAAAAGACATAAATCACAGTTCTTACCGTTACCTGCAGAATACGACATGAAACACCAGCAGTCTTGGCACCGCAATTGGTTGGAAACATCATCAAAAACACTGAACCTCAAGCAACTGACGATGATTATTAGGACTTACCTTGTACGGGTAAGCCGGGGTGCCGCTGGCAGCCTCACAAGTTCACCTCCATGGGGAAAGTTGGGCATGAAGGTTGCGGTATGTTGTAAACAGAGCAGTCAGCGATGTGTCTGCTCAGTATCTGAATCTGCACAGAGCTCTGACAGTTCACAGCAGCCTTTCACTACTGGCTTGTGTTTGCAGGTTGGGAAGAGGATGTCATTGAGAGTCGCCACACACTGCGGAGGAGAAAGAGAGAGAGAGCGAGAGAGAAGGGAGGAGGGGAGAGTGAGAGAAGGGAGAAAAAGAAGAGAGTGAGTGAGAGAAGGGACAAGAAGAAGAGAGTGAGAAAAGGGAGAAGAGAGAAAAGGGAGAAGAGAAAGACGGAAAGGGAGGAGAAGATAAGAGAGAAGGTAAGAGAGAAGAGAGAATAATAGAGAAGAAAGAAGTAGAGAGAGAGAGAGAAAAGTAAGAAGAGAGAGACAGAGAGAAGAGAGCAAGTGAAGGGAGAAGAGAGGAGGGAGAAGAAGAGAGTAAGAGAATGTAGAAGAAAAGGAGAGAGAAGGGAGAAGAGAGAAAGAAGAAGAAGAAGAGAGAAAGGAGACGAGGAAGAGAGAGAAAGGAGAAGACGAAGAGAGAGAAAGGAGAAGAGGAAGAGAGAGAAAGAAGAAGAGGAAGAGAGAGAAAGGAGAAGACAAAGAGAGAGAAAGGAGAAGAGGAAGAGAGAGAAAGGAGAAGAGGAAGAGAGAGAAAGGAGAAGACAAAGAGAGAGAAAGGAGAAGAAGAAGAAGAAGAAGAGAGAAAGAAGAAGAGGAAGAGAGAGAAAGGAGAAGACAAAGAGAGAGAAAGGAGAAGACGAAGAGAGAGAAAGGAGAAGACGAAGAGAGCAAAGAGAAGAGAGAGAAAAGTAGAAGAGAGAGAGAGATGAAAGTGAGGGAAGGGAGGAAAAAAGAGATAGAAAAGGCAGACGAGATGAGAGGGAGAGAGAATGGGAAGAGAGAGAAGGGAGGAGAAAAGAGAGAGAGAAGAGCAGTGTTTATTTTGACTGTAAATTTTAATTTAGTTTTAGTCTTTTGACTAAATTGCCATTTTAATGCCATTTAGTCAACTAAAACCTAATGGGTGTATTTATCTGGAAGTGCGGTTGGTGAAGTAAATGGGTGTGAGAGAGGGAACAAGTTTGAGAAGGCTGGTACACAGTGCTAACTTGCTAGGGAGATGGGAGGAGAAAGACTCACGTGACAGTAGCAGGCAAATCCGATGGATCAGTAACCGATGGAGGAGTATTCTCTGCGGTTTGCAGGGCGTTGATCCAGGTAGCAGGGAGACCAATGGAGCCTGCGTCCCAGCCAATCCAGCTGCCGATAGACTCAGGGGACTGGGGCTCTGGCGGAGCTCCGTGGGAACTGAAAGTCCAAATAGGTAAATGCAATAGTCTTTCCTATTTTCGTCACGTTTGCAATGTATTTTCATCATAGTTTTAGTCCTATTAAGTTTTTATTTAGTTTTTGTCACTGAAAACATGAAGCTGAGGAAAACTATGCCGAAAATTTTTCGTTGACAAAATGAACACGGGTATGGAGAAGAGAGGAGGTTAGGTAAAAAATGTAAGCAGCTATCAAGTTGGATAAGGGCACCCACAGAAAACCGATGGCAATTGATTGATCCAGCAGAAAATGGACAGAACAGAAGTCCTCCACAAACCTGCCAGCCATCCAACATTTGATCGGGAAGGTCCCCAGGACCAGCCGCCTCTCCTGTACTTCTCCCCTGCTCCTACTTTTAATGCTCGATAGAGCAGAGCTGATAAGCTCGTGGAGCACTGCGTAGAGGTACTTCCGCCTGCCCATCCAACCGTTCTCTAATATCTGCGACCAGCTAAAATAACAAAAATTTAATATATTGAAGATTACCAGTCGTAACATTTCCTTATTTGTTTTCTTATTTTTCAGGCTTTTTCCATTAACTTTCACCCAGCGATCCTGCAAGTAGCACTTCCTGTCCAAGGATAACATCGCTCCTCCACTGTACTGTGTATACGGAGAAGTAGCATTGTCACCTTAGGACTGGAAGTGTTTCAGGGCTACAGAAGTTGATTGTTCTTATGTACGGTATGTTGTCCACAAAGAGAGCCGGGAACAATGCTAACTTATAACAGCCTGTACAGGCATAACGCACAGGAAGTTATCAGCTCATTGGACTTCTGGTAGATATTTTTTTGGCACTGATTGAACACATAAGAAAACGTCTTCGATGGTACCGTATGTTCAACACACCAAAACATACACTTTATGAATTATCTCTTTATGACATTTTTCTTATTATACACAGTTAAATACAATTACAAAGGCAAATAAATACTGTACAGGACGCCAGGAATGGGTCCTGGATGGACGGTATATCCCTCCCGTGTTTAGGCGGTGGTCCCGTTAAGGTCGCCCTGTATTCAGGGTTCTCGCCAAGCAGGGTGAGGGGGGTTCCGGGTCGGACTTATAAGGGAAACTGCTAGGCAGTCTTCCCAGAGTTCTTACATATACATGGGGTCCCGGAATCCGGAGGCTCAGAGAGATTTTTGGGTGGAACAGAGCCTCCGTCCCGCACTACAGCCAGTTCTGGTAATGAAAGGGTTAAACCACCAGCCAGAGGGTGCGTTAAAAAGGAACAGGAAGCCGGTCAGTCTGTGTCTGTGAGGAGTGTTTGGAGCAGGACACATGGCTGTGTGTGTTAAGCTGTGCAATGCCGTCTACCGAGACACTGCTGGGGCACCTGTGTCCATACTGGAACCCTCTGTGAGCAGACTCTAACCCTGAGGCTGGGACTCTAACCCTGAGGCTGGGACTTAGTATACAGGCGCTGAGCCGAATCTTGTGTTTGCTGTCAATAAGCCCTGTTGGTTTTGTCATTGTGCTGAATATAAGCCATTTTTATTTGATTGTTTGTGGAAAAGAATACAAGTTTATTTGCTGATATATATACGGCCGGCTAGGGGTCATATCCGCTCCCTGAATATTACACTACAAATAAACAGAACAAACAAAAAAACATAAAATTCGCTAGAATCTTCTAGTTTATCAAATACCTGCGTAAGGAAGCCACAGGTGGAAGCAGCAGCAAAGCGACCAGCTGTGGCTTCCTTACGCAGGTTTTCGGGATTGTAACTTTGTATAAACGTATTTCCTGATGTTTGTCTTGTCTGCTTTGTCACCCCTGTGTACCGTATAATGTCACACTGTTTCCTGTTTTGCACATCCATAAAGATAAACCATACAGCTGCAAAGATGAATTGGCTTCAAACGAAACCTAACTTTTGTTGTACAATACTGGGACAACTAGGTCATCATGGGAACAAATGACAGCTGGAAATGTGATAGGATGCAACAAGCAATAGAGACATTTATAAAAGCTCTATACCGGGAAGTCGTCGGGGATTAAAGCTGCCAGGGCTGAGCAGAACGGCGGAGGAGCGATTGAAATGTAAGTACAGGTGAAACTCGAATAATTAGAATATCATGCAAAAGTAATTGCAGTAAGTGCTGCAAAAGGGGCCCAAACCAAGTACTGAGTACATATGCATGCTTGTACTTTTCAGAGGCCCGATATTGTTCTATGTACAATCCTTGTTTTATTGATTGCATGTAATAATCTACTTTTTTGAGGTTGTGGATTTGGGGTTTTCATGAGCTGTAAGCCATAATCATCACAATTATGACAAATCACGGCTTGAACTATCTTGCTTTGCATGTAATGAGTCTATCTCATATATTAGTTTCACCGTATAAGTTGCATTAGTGAAATAAATGAACTTTGCACGATATTCTAATTATTCCAGTTTCACCTGTATATGCTGCCATGTGTAGGGGTGACGATGACCTGAATGGGCAAAGCATAGATTTGCTTTAACACCAAATTCCTCTATGTTTTTTAATTTAAATAAATGAATAATCCAGCAGGTTGTAAAATGAAGAATGCAACATTTGCTGCAGCACTCACGTACTTCCTGGGTGAATGACGTCCAGCGTCGTTCAACCCAATTCTGTGAGCCCAGGGCGTCATCATGGACACACCCCTTTGGGGCCTGTCATCACATCATTGTGGCATGCTCTGCATCAGTAAGGACCACCCAGAATAGGTAAAGAGGACCGTTTGCTTCACATGGTCAGCCAGAAGACCGATGTGTGTTTTTGTTTATACGTATGATGGGGCTTCTGTGGAGAGGACTAGATTGGGGTTTAAATGCTGTGAAGGCGCATTTGCAAAGAACTAGTAAAAGGTCCCGAATCCTGTCTGTATATTAGTGTCCTGTAATCTGTTACACTCAGTCTGGGAAAGGGGCCAATCAGGAGTTCTCTGCTTTGCCCAGAGCTTTCAGTCTAAGACTGGCCATGCACTTAGTGTTTTTCCGCCAATCACCCTAAACACCCCCCACCCCGTGGTATTGTATTTTCACAGCCATCAGTTACTGTTCAACAATTTTCCGTCTGTATCCTTCAACAAAAAGGACCACACACAGCTCCAAATTAGAGCAGCTTAACAGTGTGCGAACTCCCACAGAAGAGTAGAGCAGAAGGTTGACCCTTATCAGTGTTCTGCTGCTCTTTCATCAGCAGGCTGGGGGTAAAGGGCAGGACTTTGACCAATCTGTACTGCCTAACTGGACTGTAGGTCAGAGACTTGGCCATGCTATCTGGCAGGGGTGCCTGGATGACAAGACTGGCTGAACAGGTTAATAGAAATGACCGTTCTTTTGTGTGTATTGCAGCTGTGTGGTTTAGCTGCTTGGCTGCCGTTCATCTGTAATAAACTGCATTATGCAAAACGATCAATTCAAATGCCAATAAACCTTTTATATTTTTACAATTACCATCAGCTTATATAGAGTGACAAAAGGCATGCTGTAAAACAATAAAAAGAGATTGATCCTTCTATGTGAAGGCCTGTGAAGGGGAGAACTCGGCATGAAGATGGATTTGTCTCGTTACCACCAATGGTGCACAACGCCCCAAAAATCTTCTCCCCGGTCAGCGTATCTCCGCACACCTATCATCGTCTCTCTGCCTATTGTTCTTCACCCCCCCTTGATACAATGTCAGAAACATTTTGGGTGATTAAAAAGGGATTGTGTATTATGTGCATAACCCTGTGTATGTCATCAGTACATCTCGTAACATGTATTTACAGCACAGGCGGGTCATCTGGGAGCGCCGAGGTCACTAATGTATGTTTTTTCCAGGTCACAGAGAAAGTTATTGAAATGACTGATGACCTGCCCCTCCCCAAAAATCTATTCTGTGTCCGAAAAGGCTTTTGGAATTTCTACCTACCTGATAAAAAAAAAAGTTTTTATGTGTGTTTGAATATAAATATATATATAGATATAGTGTATATGTATGTATATATGTATATAAGCCTCCTCCTTCACTGCGAACGCCGGCCTCTTCTGCCGCAGCTGCTTGCTGTCACTGACGCAGCTCCGCAGCGGCTGTGAGGGGAAACGCGCCGCAGCCCCTGCACACATCACTGACAGCTGTGTCAGTGACAGCCAGCACCCTTACATGCCATAGCGACCCAGGCGGCCCACACTGCATCAGAGGGATGTCCTGGCCTGGCCCCCCGTGCCCGGGCCCCATAGAGGCCGCCTTGGTCGCTATGGCGATTGTTACGCCACTGTATATATATATATATAGTGGTATTGTGTGGCAATCCCATGGTAGAACTGGGGGTTGTAGTCACGCAGGACTTTCAGCCAGGGATGCTGAGCGGTTCCAGGAGGCAAGTTCTTGTACTGGGAAAGAGCTGAGTTTGCGGCTCTTCACGGGATTTCTGGATTTGCCACGGGATCCAGGAACTGGGAGGTTTCTAAGATAAATGGGAGGGATGAAATCTCCATTCCTGGGTCCATCGTTTAGTAGCGGCCAGCACCTGATGGCACACCTGTGCACAGCACTTATGGGAAGGGTGCTGGCTAATGTTCTGGGCTCCAGCTGGGAAGAGGAAATTAGGTGTTCAGGAGTCAGGAGGACGCCACCCAAAGGCCAGAGGGGAGCCAGGTGGCTGTGTGTGCTGGAGGCACACACAGGCCAAGCCAAGTTTGGTGTGTGCTGGAGGCACAGGAGGAGCAGCCTGGGAGGCTGGAAGGTTTGGAGAGGCTGAGAGAGCCACTGAACAGGACAACCTGAGAATGGTGAGACGATCTGTTTTCCAAGCACACTGTATGTGGTACCGCTTAAGTAAAGCTCTTTTCTGTCATGTAGGATAATAACAAGACCGTCCTTTTTCTGTTTAAAATGACTCAGAGACTGGCCCTTAAGCGCTCACCATTTGTGCTAACTTCCCCAAACCTCACAATATATATATATAATATTTTTATTTGCTTTTATTTATTTTTTTAATTATTATTTTTATTTGTTTTATTTTCCATGAAGCTTGGTTCCACTTTTGCAGTCAAAATTTCAGGAACCCACTATATGTATACAAAATATGTTTTACCTTTTGTAGCAGGCCTTTGGGCAGACTGCAAGCTATTCTGAACAATTTGTGAGTCAAGACAACAACAGGGGGGGACAGACTGAGCTTCCCCTTATTAAAGGAGAACTATGGGGTTAAGGCTTTTCCCCCATAGTTCTCCTTAGGGTAACGGGAGGACACAAACTAGCGTCCTCCCGTCACCCTAGGCTCAGTATATAGGGAGCTACAGCTCGCGGTATACTGAGACGCCGCAGCTGAAGCGGATCCCGACAATTATGCTGGGATCCGCCCAGCTGCGTGAGTGACAGCTGGCTCTGCCTATCTAGAGGCAGAGCCAGCTGTACCCGCCCCATCCCCCGTCCATTCCGCCAGTCAGCGCTGGCGGATCGGAGCGGGGAGGGGGGAATCCAGTCCCTCCCCTGTCACGGCAGAGAGCCGTGACAGGATCGAGAGGTGAGCGAACGCCGGTATGTGTTCCCTCACCTCCCGATCTACTGAGCCGACCTGTGGCAGTCTCATTGCGTTTCACTCACCTCATAGTTCTCCTTTAACATACGATGCTTCTAGATCTTTAACCCTTTGTTAGGACAGACAACGTTCCAATCTACAGTAGTTTACAACTGGTAATGGAGGTCTGCCGGCGCAGTACACAAAGGCTTATTTATGGTAAATAATAACTCCACACCCAGCTTCCTTGAAATCATATAAAATGTGTTTAAAAAACTTCCGTTTTGGAATCTTCAGAAAAGTAACCATTTAAAAAAAAAAATTTTTTAAGTAATGCTATGTGAATGTAACACATATAAAATAGGTACAAAAGTGGAGATATACTTTAATTAGACATGTGCACTGCCAAAAAATTCGTTTCGTTTCGTTTTAAATTCGGATTTGTGTTATTTCGTTTTTCGGGATTCGGGTGTGAAAGTCAATTCGGATTCGGAATTCGGATTCGGACGAAATTCGGTAGCGGTAGTTCGAACGTTCGTTTTGTTTCTGTTCTTATTCGTTTCTTATTCGTTTCTTATTCGTTTCGTTCGTTCGTTTGCAGCAAAGGGACATTTGAGGGGGAAAAAATATTTTTCTCCTTCTCTAATGTCACTTTGCTCCAACGAACGAAACAAATAAGAAACGAATAAGAACCGAAAACGTTCGAACTACCGCTACTACCGTTCGAACGTTCGAACTACCGCTACCGAATTTCGTAAATGGAAATTCGGATTCGTTTGCATTCATTATGTCTGTAATTCGGAATTCGGATACATCCGAATGTCCGAATTTCCGAAAATTCGTCCGAATTTCGATTCGGAACGAAACGAATCGCACATGTCTAGCTTTAATGCAATATCATAAATTGGCCTTTAAAGTGAGTACAACAGGACATTAGGAGCTCCCTTGGTTTCTGGCACATCATTGGGTATTTTTATGTACTTGCAGTGCTCTTAAAGAGACAAACATGTGGAAACGTGCACTGCAGCGATAAAACGGAATATGTTTAGGTTTTTTTTATTTTGCCGAGACATCGACTTTAATAAGGCAGCGAAAAGGCTCGCGGTGAAGGTCAAAGTGCAGTAATCAATACGACAACAGAGAGATATAATTATATTCTAGTGGCTTCCAGCAGTTGCACTTTGAACAGAATTGCTAAATAAGCCTGAAAAGGATATAAGTTGTTTTTTTTATCTTCACATGTAATGCGCCCCCTCCAAAGCTATACCCACCAATCCGTCCCCCTTCCAGTGTGAATCTGTGATTGACAGCTCGCCGTACGGGATCAAGACAGCTTGTAGTGACTTCCTGCAGTCAAACGCTTCATTCCGTTCTCGCCTGCCTGGGGCGAACAGATAAATTAAACCTTTTTAGACCAGCCCGATACACAAAGTGCGTCAGGCTACTATTTCCAAAGTCTCGCTGCTCATAATTACGTGCAGAAATCTATGTGTTTGATTTGGAAAATCGCCTTGTGCTCTGAAGATATATCGACCAGTCTTCTATATCATCAGCCATGCTCTGGAAAATCACCTGCAAACTGCGCCGATTACAGGCTTCAGTTGACAGTCCCTTCCACCACCATCGGTCGCACAATCTCTGCAGCCTGCATGTCTATGGTGGTGGCGTGTGATCAGACAAACACAGCCTAGCGCAATAAGGCAGGTTTGGAAGGCGAGTGTGGCGAGGTATGAAGGGAACTCAGCAATGTAAGACCATGTGGAGTGACGTGGCGTCTGGTGGACAATCCAAATGGCTTGGAGGGACTCGGCTGGTCCGCGAGGTGGGGGACGGGGATGCGGCAACCAAATGACCAGGGGAGAAGACAAAACGGCTAATGTGTAATAATGATGATACAGTGGAAGGAAAAAAACATATGCGCTCATATATGATCAGACAGCATGGGGTAAAACTGGCAAAATGTAGACTAACCCCGGGAGGGTACAGGGAACGTGGCGGACAGTATCAAAAACACTTAATGGATTGATAAAGTGCAAGTGACTAGAGTACTAATTGCCAATTTACCCTTGTCAGTGTTTATTATGACTTCAGTGATGGGGCCCCCTTGCGTCAAAGTGTCCGTTACCTTTTCTTGCTCATTAGACCAAGAGGGTTCAAAGAGGAACTGAACCCTAGAAACTGTGCCCAGGGCAAAGGACTTGTCACCAGTATTGCCCGTGGTCTCCCTTAAGCTGAACATTTCCCCGTGACTGCCTTTCCATGACTTGTTCTGCACTGTGTCTCTGTGCGAAGGCAGCCATCTTGGTAGAGGCTCCTGATGTCAGAGCCTCCAGCTAGAACAGGAGGATGCAGAGATCCACAGAATAAAGCAGAAGCAGTGAGATGTTTGCACTGCAGGTCATCAGGTACAGCTTCCTCTTCAGTGAAGAGAACAATGAGCAGCACAGTAATCACATCACCAAATCTCCTGAGACTAGCAGTCAGAGGCAGCAGTGCCTTAGATGATCACAGACTGCAGACATAAAGCTAGGAGGGTACAGTGCATGAGGGCCTAGGCACAGGAAGTGTACTGGTATCAAGCACAAGTCCACAGAATGGAGGAAGCAGAAGCAGTGAGATGTTTGCACTGTAGGACCTCAGGTACAGCTTCCTCTGCAGCAAAGAGAACAGTGAGCAGCACAGTAATGACATCACCAAATCTCCTGAGACCGGCAGTCAGAAGCAGCATTTCCTTAGATGATCTCACACTGCAAATATACAGCTATGGGGCTGGAGACACAGGGGCCCCTAGGCACAGGAAGTGCACTGCTACTTTTCAGGAGGAATTTTAAACAACAGGCAACAGCAGAAGCAGGGAAATTCTTGCCCTGCAGGTCATCCGGTACGGCTTCCTCTCCAGCAAGGAGAACAATGTGCAGTACAGTAGTGACATCACCAAATCTCCTGGGACTATCACTCAGAAGCAGCATTGCCTTAAATGATCTCACACTGCAGATATACAGCTATGGGGCTGGGGACACAGGGGCCAAAGGTAGGTTATGACCAGAAAATAACATTCCGTCTGTGAGTGACACCTACTGTGGCTTTGTAGGAAGAGATGGAGATAATCTGCATTGGGCAGACCTCAGTACTTAAGTCTCCTGGATATCTCTGTCCAATTATTCCACTCAAGAGGATCGGTCATAAACTGACATATGGGTTGGGGTGGCGTTGGCCTTTAACCTCTGTTTGTCCACTCTCCGTATTGATCTGCGTCTCATTGATTTCTTGCCATTTTCTGCCCCAATGTGACTTGCATCGTGTGGTCACGGTCCATTAAAGAGAATGAAGTGACTGTTATGCATAGTGACTAAGTATTGGCAGGCATCAGACAGATATTCAGGCCTTTCATCTTGTGGACAGACAGGGACTCAGAGAAGATGTAACCCCTATGCGTCCTCCTCCATCTCTCGATATGCAAACGTAAACACCTTCTAGAGTTATTACAGCAAACACCCCACTCTGTGCACAGAACATTCAGCGGGGACATGGAGCCTACAAACTCTCACTGTCCATCATTTTATGTACTATAGATTTATTTCTCAAGCCTGAGTAAATATGTAAATATTCCAGAAAACAAAAAAAAAGAAACAAAAGAAATGCATAACTAAAGACATAACCTTCTTAGCATTGCCTTACTGGGACAGCAATTGATGTGAAATCCAAAAGAGGAGGTGAGGGGAAATCTTTAAATGGGGACACCTATGCCCGGGGACACCGACAACGAGGGGATTCCAATCACTTTGGAGAGAGTACCTCTCACTTCCTGCTGTGTCTAGGGGACATAAAAGAAGGCAGCTCTACAAAACTTGACTCTTTTTATCAAAGATATAAAACATTTTAAAAACATATAAATTTAAAAATAATTCAAATAAACACTCAACCTGCCCCGCCCCCC
>NW_017307731.1:187435-190957 GCF_000935625.1 Nanorana parkeri
CTAAGCCTGAATGTTAAAGCTGCACTCCATTAACCCCCTCACCGTATAGCTATTCACTGGGTTAGTTTTATTTTTTTTAAATTAGAAGCTAAGCTAAAAAGCCCAATTTTATTTACCTAAATCATGGTCACGTGATCACCTAGATATCTCCTTTCAGAGGAGGAAGGTCCCTCTTTAGGTGCCCATAATCACTGCCTGGGTGACATGGACAATACCTACTGGCTGGTCAGGCTGTACAATGTGATGGCGACATCAAGAGGTGAGCATTTGGTGGAAGCACAGAATGCAGTGCTGAATCCACAGCGGGGCCGACAGAGGGCACAGAAAGCTCAAGTTACTGCAGAAAGTCAGTCAAAAATGAAAAAGTAATAAAAAAGCCGCTTTTCCTGTATGTAATAGCTTCAGTGAGAAACTGTCCACCTGCAGTACCTCTTTCCGCCACTAGATGCACTCAGTCTTTAAGGCTGAATGACCGCCAGCATCATTCAACTCACTTCCATTCAAGCTCAGGCTGTCATGTACTGTGACTGGACAGTGGCAGCACAGTGATGAGCTTTTCTCTTCTTGTCACTCAGCTTTCCCCTCCTATCAGCATGCTCCTTGCCAGCACATGAAGTGATTGGCCTGAGTTCTGCTGTACAGGGACTGCAAGAGGCTGATACCTAGTCAGATTCCTACAGGTTTTTTTTCTCTTTAATACAGTGGTTCTCAACCTTTTCTAGGGCCGGGACCCCTTGGTAACATTTGCCAAGTTGTGGTGACCCCCAACCGTAAAATTTAGGGATGCACCAATACTAGTATCTGTGTGGGCTCTCAGGTGGCTAATGGGACTCTCTGGTGGCGTCCAGTGCTGTCTCTGTGGTGCTGGCTCTGTGGTGCCCAGTTGCGGGCTCTGTGGCGCCCAGTTGCGGGCTCTGTGGCGCCCAGTGCAGGCTCTGTAGTGCCCAGTGCAGGCTCTGTAGTGCCCAGTGCAGGCTCCGTGGTGCGGGCTCTGTGTTGCCCAGTGTGGGCTCTGTGGTGCCCAGGTGCGGGCTCTGTGGTGATCAAGCACTCACCTCCCCTCACTCCTGCCTGCTCCCCTCTCTCTGATCCTCTCCGGCCGCCGCTGCTGCAGCGCTATCTAGGAGAACTGACACTGCTGCGCTAGGAGTAGGCTGAGGAGCTTCTTACCTAGAGCAGCACAAGGCACGTGGGGACCCCCTCAACTGTATGTTGCGACCAACAGGTTGAGAACCACTGCTTTAATACATGTAAATATATATTAATGAACGTACAGCTGCAGTTATTTTTGCCTTTTATATGTGCCTGCAGTTCAGTTTTAAGCTGCCATGCTGGCGAGTTGTATCACCAGGCAGCGTCAGAGCGCTGTTATTTGAAGTTCAGGTAATCATCATGTTCTCCGCATGTGAAGAAAAGCTTTTTTCCGAGAGGAGGGTTTAATAACACCGTCCTCTAACCCTCATCTCCCCTCCTGCAGGGTGTACAAATGATACTTCTGAAGATGTAATTATGTTGTAAGGCTCAGGAGGCCTCGAATGCCGCAAAGTCACCGACGTTCTTCCTCTCCCGTTCTTTATAGTGGAGGAAATCTTCCGCTCCATTTCCTTTCATTCCTGAGTCACTGTCAATACTATCGTTTTCCAGGCCGATACATTGTGCTTATGGCAAACAGCCGAGATTAAACGTTTTCTGATCTTTCAACTATCAGCCGACGAGGGAATTTATGAAACGTTGCTGAATATAATTTTTCCTCCTTCAAAAGAAAAGAGTAAAAACGAGTTAGGGAAGGGAAGTCCAGAGAATATTAAAGAAGAACTATGAGGCTTTTCACTCACCTCATAGTTCTAGCCGACCTGTGACAATGAGACTGTCACAGGTCGGCTCAGTAGATCGGGAGGTGAGCGAACACATACCGGCTTCGCTCACTTCTCGATCCTGTCACAGCTCTCTGCCGTGACAGGGGAGGGGCTGGATTCCCCCCTCCCCGCTCCGCCAGCACTGACTGGCTGAACGGACGGGGGGTGGGGGGGGCGTGTACAGCCTCTAGATAGGCAGAGCCAGCTGTCAGTCACACAGCTGGGCAGATCTCGACATCGATGTCGGGATCCGCTCCAGCTGCGTCGTCTCAGTATACCGCGAGCTGTAGCTCGCGGTATACTGAGCTTAGGGTAACGGGAGGACGCTAGTTTGTGTCCTCCCGTTACCCTAAGGAGAACTATGGGGAAAAGCCCTGACCCCATAGTTCTCCTTTAAATACCCGTATCTGTAAACCGGAGGTCTTCAGTCATATCCTACTACAGATCACAACTATTGATAGATAGAAATCAGAGACATTTTATTTATTTTAACATATAATGAAAACAAATACAAATTTTGTCTGACACAAATAAAATACTGGCCTCATTCGCACCATCCTCAGTGCGTTCCGGTCCGATTCTGGCCGGGACGCACTGGATCCCATTGCGGTCGGCTCAGTTTGTTGTGGGGCAGGACGGTGCATTTAAGTGAATGGTACCGCAGCCACGCCCTCCGGCCGCAATGCGATCGGCCGCACAGGAACGTGTGGCACATCAATGTCTACGGTCCGGTCCGGTAAGAAAAAAATTTTTGCAAGCACTATTTTTTATTACTGGACCAGACCACAGGCATTGATGTGCCGCACGTTCCTGTGTGGCCGAGCGCATTGCGGCCGGAGGGCGTGGCTGCGGTACCATTCACTTAAATGCACCGTCCTGCCCCACAACAAACTGAGCCGACCGCAATGGGATCCAGTGCGTCCCGGCCAGAATCGGACCGGAACGCACTGAGGAGGGTGTGAACGAGGCCTTAGAACTGAACTCGGGGCAAATATAAAAGACACAAATGAATGCAGTTCTGTATTTTTTGGGGGTGTCTTTTATTATAGTTTCATTTATTAATTAATTTTTTTTGTGCATTTGATTGTTATTTTTTTCCCCACCGTATGTGAAGAGATCCGTAAAATAATGACGGTAATAAGTAGCTGTTTTTTTGGCACAAGAACGGGTCAAGGATAAAATGAGAAGAGCTAAACCCTTTAAGAGCCATTTAAAGCCCATTCCACCCTCACAACAACAACAACAACAACAAAAATTTGACCTTTCACGTTGGTCAGCGTGGTCAGGTGACCGTGCCGACCAATGAGCGCTCGGTATTTGCGAACGGGATTTGAAATGCTAAATGGAGGGCTGTGCTGCTTTATACAGTGTACGGGGAGAGTACACCGACAGTTGCGGAGGGGAAGGAGGATTCAGTCAAAGGTAAGAGCAGTCCGGGATAGGGATGGGAGGGGGCAGATTTGGTGGGGGTAATTCTATTTTCCCAAATTCGCCTTTAATGTACCTTTTAACGTATTTTACCAAAATGGCAAAATTTCGCGAAATCTCCTGATTTTATCTGAAGGTTCGAGGAAATAACAACTGTCCATTTTTCTTATGCCCAATCTTCAACATCTGAAAAAAAAGAGGATCGTTATCAGATATGATATCAGATTTTATATATTAT
>NW_017307731.1:191476-191790 GCF_000935625.1 Nanorana parkeri
AGATAAACTATATATTTTAAATGATTATAAACTCCAAAACCTATTTTCCAGCCCTTCAGAACTCTTTTCATTAAATGTGAGAGGTCTACATTATCAATATACTCCCATATCACATGAAGCTCAATTCTACAGAGACGGTAATACAACTGCTAGAACAAAACAAAAAAAATGTTTGCAAATAGAGATAACTTCCAGAGTAACATAGAGATGGATTCATAATACAAATGGTACACCAAAAAAAATAATAATAATAATAAAAAGATAATTACAAGATTATAACATAGCACTGGACTCACAACTGGTGTACCAATAAG
>NW_017307731.1:191874-194512 GCF_000935625.1 Nanorana parkeri
AATAATAATAGATAGATAATTTCCAGAGTAAACATTGAGATGGGCTCATAGTTCAGCTGGGAAGCCAATAAGATAATAATAATAATAATAATAATTTCCAGAGTAAAACAAAGATGGACACATAATACAATTGGTACACCAATAACAATATAATAATAATATTAATAATAAGATAATTTCCAGAGTATAACATAGCTCTGGACTCATAATACTGGTAAGCCAATAAGAAAATAATAATAATAATAAAAGGATAATTTGCAGAGTAAACATAGAGATGAGTTCATAGTACAGCTGGTACGCCAATAAAAATATAATAATAATAATATCATTTCCAGAGTAAAAACACAGAGAGTGACTCAAAATCTAAAGCTCCAATCAAGTTACATCTTTGATGGATAATGAATCTGACGACTTAATTGTTCTACAAATATAAATTTCTCATCTCACGTGTCTCTGTAATAATTTTTTCTGGCCGATCTCGCGGCTGCTGAACAGTTAATTATTATTACAGGAATTTAATTGTTTCATTAAACGCTCCAGAGACATGAACTCTCAGCTTCTGTATGTAAATAGGAGGGGCAAGGAAACTTTATTTTAATGAGTTTTCACAATTGAATCATTTGGGAATACATATTTTTTAGTTCTGGTTTAACGATCAGAAATTAGCTTTTGACGCGGCGCGTTGGAATGATGCGTTATTGGATGATATGCGTGGAAACGTTACAAGGCTTCCGTCGGTTCACAAAGCGGAGGACGTCAGGCGCATAAAAATGAACTCCATACAGCAAGTGAGATCTGATCATGATAACGTTGCCCAGCAACAAAAGGAAGCTGCTGCGAAGTATGAAAACTTTTGTGAATGATTGTGGCGCTGGGTGTCATTCCACCTGAAAGACTGAGGACATCTAGTGGAAGCGAATTGCTGGGGGGGCAGTTCTGTGGTCAGCATTGTGACAAAGCCATTTTTTACTTTTTTTATTATTATTTTTTATCTTTTATCAAAAAACATCTCATTAGTCCTATTCATTTTTCATAACCTCACATCTTTTTTTATAGTTTTAAAGCTTTTTCCAAAAGAAAAAAGTTGCTGTAACTTTTTTAACATTGTCCATTTTATGCTGCCCTGTCCACCTATTACTACCCCGTCCATCCAAGACTACCCCATCCATCCGAGACTACCCCGTCCATCCGAGACTACCCCGTCCACCTATTACTACCCCGTCCATCCAAGACTACCCCGTCCACCTATTACTACCCCGTCCATCCAAGACTACCCCGTCCATCCAAGACTACCCCATCCATCCGAGACTACCCCGTCCATCCGCGACTACCCCGTCCACCTATTACTACCCCGTCCATCCAATACTACCCCGTCCATCCAAGACTACCCCATCCATCCGAGACTACCCCGTCCATCCGCGACTACCCCGTCCACCTATTACTACCCCGTCCATCCAAGACTACCCCGTCCATCTAAGACTACCCTGTCCATCTAAGACTACCCCCGTCCATCCAAGACTACCCTGTCCATCTAAGACTACCCCCGTCCATCCAAGACTACCCCGTCCATCTAAGACTACCCCCGTCCATCTAAGACTACCCTGTCCATCTAAGACTGCCCTTTCCACAGGGTGACAATGCTGCTGCACAAGTTCCCTGCAGAATGAACAGCACTGTCACGCTGTTAAAGGAAGTGGAAAAAAGTGGCATAATCAGCTAGGAATAAAGCTATGTTATGGGGTTACTCAGAAAAATAAACTGCTGTGTTTATGCTACTGGCAGACGGAGCATATGTGCCATTTGTTCCACGTTAAGAGTATCACATACCTACTGTATGGCCGATACAAAGACAGCTGCACATAAAGTGTAAACATCTTTCAGGTAGACAATGGGCCTTTTTTTTATATGAAGTTCCCTTTACCATCATGGCAGTGCTAGTGGCACAGTGATGATGTGAACGGACAGACACTCAGGATGTGTTCCAGCACAATCCGTATTCTTTCTACGTTCGCAAACGTAACTGCACATCTATTAGGCGTTGTTAGCTTTGTGGGGTGTAAATGTTATCCAAGTCTGCGGGCTATTTACCGGAACCCCTCGAGCCGCTCGCTACATGGCGTAACAACTACTCCAAATCACAGATTGTCAGAAAGTCAGTGCTTATCATCAAAGCTCCGACTCTCTGTACACCTTCCAGGTGCCCGCAGGCAGTTTATAAAATGAAGCTTTGATATCCAGAGGGGTTGGATACTCAGAGAGGAAAATGTAAAAAAAATTCCTGCAGCTCGGCAGTGGAGAATGAGTCTCTGTTTGTGTAAATATGATCAAACAAGCGGAATTTTCTCAGCTATTGTACTTACTTTTATCACAGCTGAGAAGAGGAAATAGCGGGATAAGTGAAGATAACGGTGTGATTCTGAGTGGAAGACAAAGCTGCCAGCCCGTCTGTAATCTCATTCCAGCTCTTCATGCCGTCTGTCCTTAGACTGAGATAGCTGAAATAAAGAAAACTGGATTTAAAAACAAGTAGAAACCACAAATTTGTAACTAATAAGACACTCCATATATACAGTATGTGTAGTTTATATATATATTATATATATATATATATATATATACTGTATAGTGTAATGTAAAT
>NW_017307731.1:195735-212132 GCF_000935625.1 Nanorana parkeri
ATCGTGCTCTGTGGGGTGGGGGGGGGGGGTGGTGTATGTTAGACAGCAAGTGAATATTTTCTCCATGAAGCTGATGTGTTTAGGAAAAAATGGACAAGTGTAAGGATTTGAGGGACTTTGATTTGGGCCAAATTGTGATGTCTAGATGACTGGATCAGAGCAACTCCAAAACTGCAACTCTTGTGGGATATTCCCGGTCTGCAGTAGTCAGGACTGACCAAAAGAGGTGCACAGAAGGAAAACCAGTGATGGGGGGGGCACGGCTCATTGATGCAGGTGGTGAACGAAGGCTGGCCCGTGTAGTTTACCGCCATAAGCAACTGCAATGGGCTAGTAAGTGTCAGAACTGGATCATGGAGCAATGGAAGAAGGTGTCCTGGTCTGATGGATCACATTTTCTTTTACATCATGTGGATGGCGGTGTGTGTGTGTCGCTTACCTGGGGAAGAGATGGCACCAGGATGCACTATGGGAAGAAGGCAAGCCGGCAGAGGCAGTGTGATGCTTCTGGCAATGTTCTGCTGGGAACCCTTGGGTCCTCCCATTCATGTGGACGTTATTGTGACATCACCGACCTAAACATTGTTGCTGACCAAGTACACCCCTTGAATGGAAACAGTATTCCCTGATGGCAGTGGCATCCTTCAGCAGGATAATGCGTCCTGCCACACTGCAAATATGGTTCATGAATGGTTTGAGGACCAAAACAAGCAATTTGCGGAGTTGACTTGGCCTCCAATTTATCCAGATCTCAATCCAATCAAGCATCTGTGGGATGTGCTGGAAGAATATGTCCGATCCATGGAGGTCCCACCTCACAACTCACAGGACCTATGGGATCCGCTACTGACAGCTTGGTGCCAGATACCACAGCACACCTTCAGAGGTCTAGTGGAGTCCATGCCTGGACGGGTCAGGGCTGTTTTGGTGGCCAAAGGGGACTTATTCAATACTGGGCAGATCATCATAATGTACATTGTATATAGTTTCGGTTGCCTATATCTCCATCTACTGAACATTTTTGTGACTTTCACTTAAGGCCAGTCTTACTTTTGCAAGGTTAAATTTAACAAGTTATCTGTCATTTTAAAACAGTTTAATCTGCTTATATTTTGCCTTCCCTAATTACTTTCTCCTATGAGCAACATGCCAATATAATGTTAACATAAAACCTGTTTTCATTATGTACCCTATTTTATATCCAGTGATGTCATCTCTGTGCTTCTCTGTACAATGCAGGTAGATCATGGCCGGTGGGAGGGTGCTGTACGTAGGTTCCAGAAAACATCACAGTACCCTGTCTCAGTACTCCTCACAGGAGCCCTTAATGGGTGGGTGTCAGTCTGGAGGAGTGGGTGTTTGTAGGCAGGCTGTACTTGCATACAGGCCTATCCTAGGTAACGTTGACATGTGATGCCATAAATGATAGAACTGAAATGCAATCAATTAAAGGGGCAGACAAGGGACATTCAGGCTGGGGAAGAAAGAACCAGATGATTCTGGACAGCCTTCAGGCAGGAAATGAAGCGGACTTCATGTGACTTGCTGCAACTTCTAATGCACATTGTGAGAAGCTCCCAGTGTGCAGCGACATCAGAGGGAGAGTATAGGAGCCGGTACAACTGCGCAAGACTGAAGGGACATTAGCATTTGCCTGCATATTTGTCTTTTCCTTTTATGTATATGGACTTTCATAGCAAGGTCCGAGTCCGGACCAGTTCAAATCTCCGTCTGTTTACATTACCCCCTCACACACATGCCGGATACATACTGAATTAATACAACGGTCCGAACGCACATGAACCAGAACACCGGGCCATAAATAGAGAATATAATGTAATATGAATCAAATTAGGGCTCACTCCCCAAGGATCATTATTATTAAATTATGCAGGCATGAGAAATATTGCTGGACCATGGCATGAGGCAGAGCTAGGAGCAAGGAAAGGGACAAGAAAGGAAGGCATGGGACACAAATCATACACAGGAGTCGTTCCATCTAAAAATGGAACAGTCCGAGAATGTCTTCTCAAATAGTAAGATGTAAAGTATATCTAAAGTCAACATTTTTTATATTATTTTGGATAGAGCAGGAAAATGTTAAAGCCCCTGTTAGGTGTTTTTTGTTGTTGTTCCCATCTGATTATACAGACTCTCTATAATCAAATGTATATCTGCTAAAACTATGCAATATGAGAACCTGCCTAAACTATCCAGTCAATGTGTAACCAATTAGGCAGGCCCTTGCCCTATGCACTTGTTGGTAGATTTAAAAGAGATTGTACAATTATGGTACAATCAGATTTTATTGAGATTTTCCATTTACAAAGAATATACATCAAAGAACAAGCATACACAGAAAAACATTGGTCACAAAGAAACACTACAAAAGCACAGAACATAAGGTGGGCGTCCCCTAGGGAGCCTATCGTAGTGTGGCAACGTCACAGTTAGTGGTAATGAGATTTTACAATTAGATTGTAGTGTGTGGTGAGCAATAGTCAGTTGTTCCGCTTATATGGATTGGATGACACTCCATTAGGATGGCCCAACAATGCAGAGACAGGTAGATTGCCCGAGGTCCCAAAATGTTATCAGGAGATGAGTTTCCAATGAAGACCAAGTCCTGCACCGACAGTGACCAAGACTTCTTCCCAGCACGAGGAGCTGGCATCCATCCTGAGTATCTTCCAAAAGATGGGAGGGAGGGAAAGCCATGCCCAGTACCAGATCATATTCCTGAGTCACCAAACCAGGAACAACCCGGTCAGTCTTTTCAGGGACTGGACTGACTTGTGCCACGAGGACAGAATGTATGGAGGGAAACAGGGCAAACAGGCCTTGAAGAGGGCTACCATCAAACCCAGGACTCTCATGCAAAAGCAGAAAGTTGGACTGGAGACCTGAAATCTGATATAAGAAAGTCTGAAGTTTCTCCTATTGAAGACACACTCTGGCCTGCACAGTGTACAGGAGGACTAGATCCAGATACTCCAAACCATGAGTCCGTTCCAGCAACGAAGCATGAAGTATATCTTGGGGAAGACACACTTTGGTCTGCACTGTGTCCAGAACTAGACCCAGATTCTCCAAATGGTTCCATAAATGATTTCTAAAGGCTCAAGTCCTATCTGAACTGCTCTAATGTCTGGACAGTCACAGCCACATTTTCTGACAAAGCCTGTGCTGACTCTCAACAAAAGGTCATCTAATTATTCCACAATTGGGAAACCATGTGAACACACCAGGGCTAAAACTGGGCCAGCACCTTGGTAAACACCTAAGCTGCAGACAAGAGGCCGAGGGGCAAGGTCATGAACTGGTTGTGTAGAGGCCGCACAGTAAAGTTCAGGATACGTTGATGTGCTAGAAAGATGGTGTAGATATATATCTTTGATATCCACTGAAGCTAGGTTTCCTTGATGAAGTGTGGAGATAACAAACCTGATGGATTCCATATGGAATTTCTGAGTTTGAATGAAGACATTCAGTGATTTTAGATACAAGATTGGGAATGGTGAGCGGGTTGGAGTAAAACCCCTGAAATCATTCTGTCGCAGAAATTGGGGCAATGACACCTTGATACGGAAGACTCAAGAAGGTTGCTTATCTGTGCAGGCAAGTTGGAGGTCAACAACCAAGAGCGGGGCAGGTAGTGAAACTCCAGCCTGTAGCTCTCGGATAACACCTCCTGCACCAAGGTGTCTGAGATGCAAGCAGTCCAAGTGCCTGCAAATGTTACCAAATGTCCCCTACGCTGGAAAGTGGAGGTATACCTTCATGCCGAGGAATGTTTCAAACTTGTCTGAGTATTTGGCAGACTGTAAGTTGCAGAGGGGTGAACTGCGAGACAAGCTTGGGTGTTCTGGAAATGGATGGTGCAGGAGTGGAGAAACAAAAGGGAGGGTTTCTTTGCTTACAGAGAGGGCGAAGCCATTGCAGTGTGCTCCTTAGGCTTCATCCATTGAGGAAGATGGGCACTGTTGCCACCAGTAGCATCCTTGATAATGGTAGCAAGAGTAGGTCCGAAGAGACATTGTCCCTCAAAGACCATGTAGATTGACATGGGTTCCGCAGTTCAGCACTTTAATCAAAGTGTCCATGGCATGTCTAAGAATGGGAGACCTAGAAATGATCCATGGCTAACTAAACTGACAAAAAGCGGGGAGTTCAATTGGCACCCAATGGACCTTGTAAAAAGGTAGCTCTCAGTTCTCGGGCCCACATGGCCTACACACAACGTGACCCTTCAGAGAAAGGGTCACACTAGAGGCTGTGCCACAGTTCTGGATGTGAAAAGCACTCTGTGGCTACCCAACACTCTTCGAGGGCCCAGTGCTCAAAGGTCACATTCCAGGTTAGCCCTGAATTCATTGGCCACAATTTTGTTGTATGCCAGTGTCCAAACTCTCCTGAAGGTAGCAGCGTAACCCTGCAGTCTCTGAATTCCTGCATCCCTCAATGTACACTGAAGATAAAAGGATATTTTTCAAAAGAAAAATAATTCTTTACCGTGCTCCAGAAAACGATGTTATCTAATGTTACCCAGTTAAAGTGACATTCAACCCTCAGATTTTTTAACATAAAACAATACTGTAATGTGCGCCTTACTGTAATCCATGGTAGTTTCCCTTCTCTTTGCTGCTCTTCCTTTTAAATCCTCATGTCTTCTCATGCTGGGGGAGAACTTCCCTTTGCAGCTCAGGGCCTCTTCCTGTAGTGCTGGCTCAGGTTACAAACCTATACACAGACACCGTGTATCCATTCCTGAGACAAGACAGTCTGCTGCAAAACAGAAGTTCTCCCCCAGCATGAGAACAGATACAGATTTAAAAGGAAGAGCAGCAAAGAGAAGGGAAACAACCATGGATTACAGTGAGGAGCACATTACAGTATTGTTTTATGTTAAAAAATCTGAGGGTTTAATGTCACTTTAAGGTTTAGTTCTACTTTAACCCCCGTAACAGTCTGAAATCCCCGGACTGAATTACAGACCACTCGGAGGCCTCCTGGCACCACCAACCTGGCACTGAAATCAGGCGGTTCGACATCTTCTTAATATGTAACTCAAGCACGGTAATCAAAGTCTCCAAGACCAACCATTATCCAGCCCATGTACGGGCATCCCAGTATCTTCAGCACTGGGGAGGGAAGAACAATTCGGAGATTGGATCACAATTCTCATGCTTATTTTGTTATTTTGACCCTTTTAATTTTGGATTTGTAACGGGCAGAAATAAACCGAATGATTAAAAGAAAACAATGTGCATTTTCTTCTGCTCCTAATGAAAACCACGTGTGATATTGTTCTTGGTTTGGCTTCAGTAGATGGACCCAGTGGAAATAAAAGAAATCCATTCGCACACGTTTAGATGACGGTTACACTGCCAGGCCGAGGACAGCGTGACTCAGCGGCCATTCTGGATGAATAAACCGACGTAGAGAACAAAATTTGGTAGTAATGGTAATTGGAGATTTGCCTTCTGCCTGTAACTGTTCAGGATAGAAATGTTCAATCAAAGTAGCAACTACATACAATGCAGTTTCTGCAAAGTCCTTGTATAGATTCTCCCGTTATTGAGGTTCATAGATTACAACACGGCCCATTTTTTTATTTTGTAAAATGTTTATTCCTCCAATTGGTCGATACATATCATTTTACAAAGGTTCTTTTATACTAGATGTGTGTTATTTTCTGTATGAAGGCGATCAGCCGGCTGTGTATGGCGCGGCAGGAGTTTCGTATGCTGCCGCTTTGCGTTTGCATTACGGGGTCACCTTTCCGCTAAAGGTGGGAAAAGTGAGATACCGTTCAAGTTTATGGTTTCCACGGTTACATTTTCTATAAGAATTCTGTAGTTGGCATGACAACACTTCACGTAAGAGACACTGAATGTGACGGGGCTGTTCCATTGATAAAGTTGGCAGTGACAAAAGGTTTTTTTTTGTAGTAGAGGGGCAGAGCTTCAGTGATGGAGGCTATTGGAGCCTAAGCTGCGTATGGAGGGAAACGCCGATGGGATTGCTCTTAACAACTGTTTCACAAGCTGTATTACACAAGAGATGTGACTTTATACTTGTTAAAAGCTGATTGTTATTACATTAAGGATTTTACACTATATTCAGCTTTTTTAATTTTATTTGGCATCTATATGGAGGCGACCATTGGAGGTGGAACGTGTCTCCACAGAGGAGTTTGCCCTACTATAATAGAAAGGTAAACTGTCTGGTGTTTTCCAAATTTAAGGCGGAGGGGGGTGATAAGTCCCATGCAGCTGGGCTGATAAATCACAATGTTTCTGTCACGTACCTCGGGGGGAGCCTAAGATGACGAGGGCATCCTCTCTTGCTGCTCCAGTCCAAGAACCCCTTGGAGGATGGAACCGGGGCTCAAGGACAAGGAGTGTCACAGGTCCCGGAAGATAGCACAGTCACCAGTATGGCTGGGATCAGCAGTACAGACGTCTCACCGAGCAGGAGGCAGGTGAAGCATGCAGATCTTTGACAGCGAGGTCCAAATCAAGCCGAGTCAGCAACATTTGGGCAGCAAGGTACCAAAAAAGCAGACGAAACATAGGTCAGGGACAGGCCGGGTCGATGACTTGCGGGCAGCAAAGTACAAGATAGCAGACAGAAGCATGATCAGGAACAAGCCATGGTCAAGGGTACAGAACAGCAGTCGGAAAGGGATACAGGATACAGGAACTTCGATAGCAGGGAACAGAGGATCACTCAGCATGGAGGTTAGGATCTCTCAGCCTTAAATAGGCTGTTTGGCGCTACAGTTAGTAATGAGCGCGTGCACGCGGAGGCACATGGGCGTGCAGTTCTATGCATCAAACTGTGCCCACGCACATGCACTCAAGCTGCGCTTTGGTCGCACAGGCTGGTTCTGGCTTCTTGATATCTTTGATATTTCAGGACAATTTACATTGTATTATTTATTGTTGTTATTATTGGAGTTTCTGTGACACTTTCAATCACCGCATGTGATGTTATTTAGCTATATGAGCGCTGCGCTGGTTTATTTATTTATATTTTGTATCAATGTTTCATTAAAGGAGAACTCTGAGGTGAGTGCTTTTCACTCACCTCATAGTTCTAGCCGACCTGTGACAATGAAACTGTCACAGGTCGGCTCAGTAGATCGGGAGGTGAGCGAACACATACCGGCGTTCGCTCACCTCTCGATCCTGTCACGGCTCTCTGCCGTGACAGGGGAGGGGCTGTATTCCCCCCTCCCCCGCTCCGCCAGCGCTGACTGGCGGAACGGACGGGGGAGGGGGAGGGTACAGCTGGCTCTGCCTCTAGATAGGCAGAGCCAGCTGTCAATCATGCAGCTGGGCGGATCCCGGCACAATTGTCGGGATCCGCTTCTGCTGCGGCGTTTCAGTATACCGCGAGCTACAGCTCGCGGTATACTGAGCATAGGGTGACGGGAGGACGCTAGTTTGTGTCCTCCCGTTACCCTAAGGAGAACTATGGGGAAAAGCCTTAACCCCATAGTTCTCCTTTAATCTCGTGGCAACTTATAGCCAATAAAAGAAATACCGCTACTATGGTGAGGCAGTGTCACTATTCAGAGCCGAGGAACGGGAAAATGGACAGAGCAACCATGTCAAGTGATAATTTTCAGACAAGTTAGCAAAGGTGTGTGATGACCTCTCCTCAGTGCCAACGCCATGGAAGCTTGGCATGGCACGAGGTCATGTGATCATTCAGAGCCTATGCATTGAAAGCTGGCATCATGGAAGAGGCAGAACCTGTACAGCTTCAGAGCACCCCATGGTGCCCCCACTGAGTTTAAAATTTGCATTGCATAATGTAAAAGTGTCATTTTCCCGGTGTATTGATACATGACAGGTTCTCCTTACGGGCTAAGATTGGGAAGAGATGATGTTGAAGCGTCATCATTCAACATTGTGGGATACAAACCTGGCAGGAGATGTTTCCCAGGGAGCAGGACACAAGGCACCTGATTGATTCTGAAGAAAAACAGACTTTTGTCTCACCGTGGAAGAGAAAAGCTCTTAATGACATAACTCGCCACTTTCTGCCGCACATCTGAGACTCCGTGTTTCCATGCCAACAAATGGAGTTGCAAGACGCCAAGCGAGGAGGCCACTGTACCGAGATAAAAATAAACACTGAAAAGAGGTAAAATGCCTGAAAAGCTGAAAAACACAAAACACAGGAATTTTAAATGGCCGCCAAACATACCTGTAAAGCTTCTATAGACTCCATTCACATACTGAGCACCACTTATAGCTTGCTTCTGTGTTCTTAACTGATGCATTCCCTTTGTGTAAAATTGCTTGCGTTGTTGCAGGAAAAGACATATCTAATGGGTACACTGCGCTGCAATCTCTGTGCTCAGAGACAATTTAAATAAAAGGCTGACGACAAAGGATAGAAAGACATGGTTGAAGAGCAGAGATAGGTCCTGGGAAAATTGCATAGCCTTTGGATCAGGATCTTAGTGGCTGCGTACCCCTCACAGTTCCAACATAGGGCACTTTGGATGCACTCAAGCTTTGGGGTGCCCATACGTGTGCTGATAATTAAAGAATAGGCTGTGCCAAGTATTCCCATTCATGGAGAAAATTCATTTTTCCCCCCGTATACGGCGTAGTATCATAGGGGAGAGGATTGTGGCGGGTCCTGGTAGGATATCATAGACTCAAATCTTACTTTCTCAGTGATCGATTGCACCTCTATGACCATCCTTAAAGGGTACCAATAGTCAAAAACTAAATCTGTATTTCTATATTGGATTTCTATTATTTAAAGTCACATTAAACCCTCAGATTTTTTAACATAAAACAATACTGTAATGTGCGCCTTACTGTAATCCATGGTCGTTTCCCTTCTCTTTGCTGCTCTTCCTTTTAAATCCGTCTATCTTCTCATGCTGGGGGAGAACTTCTGTTTTGCAGCAGACTGCCTTGTCTCTGGAATGGATACACAGTGTCTGTGTATAGGTTTGCAACCTGAGCCAGCACTACAGGAAGAGGCCCTGAGCTGCAAAGGGAAGTTCTCCCCCAGCATGAGAAGACATGAGGATTTAAAAGGAAGAGCAGCAAAGAGAAGGGAAACTACCATGGATTACAGTAAGGCGCACATTACAGTATTGGTTTATGTTAAAAAATCTGAGGGTTTAATGTCACTTTAAGTTCTATCCCGCACCTAACAACCCTATCCATCTAGAAGTTTGTAAACTTACTTATTGAAGATGCTCTTGGGATGGACTTCCTCAATGCACTGACACCTGGTCATCTGAACTACAACTCAACGTCTGAACAGTGTAACATTGTCATTGCTTGCTGGAAGCAATGCATGATGGGAAATGTGGTCTTAAAGGAGAACTATGAGGCGAGTGCTTTTCACTCACCTCATAGTTCTAGCCGACCTGTGACAATGAGACTGTCACAGGTCGGCTCAGTGGATCGGGAGGTGAGAGAACACATACCGGCGTTCGCTCACTTCTCGATCTTGTCACGGCACAAAGCTGTGACAGGGGAGTGACTGGATTCCCCCCTCCGATCCCCCAGCGCTGACTGGCGGAACGGACGAGGGAGGGGCGGGTACAGCTGGCTCTGCCTCTAGATAGGCAGAGCCAGCTGTCAGTCACACAGCTGGGCGGATCCAGACATAATTGTCGGGATCCGCTTCAGCTGCGGCGTCTCAGTATACCGCGAGCTATAGCTCCCTATATACTGAGCCTAGGGTGACGGGAGGACGCTAGTTTGTGTCCTCCCGTGACCCTTAGGAGAACTATGGGGAAAAGCCTCAACCCCATAGTTCTCCTTTAAGAAATGGAGATTGCATCACATCAAGCAGCAGGGAAAGAGACGCAAAGCACACTGGGAATCCAGGAAGTTGTTGAGGAGACGGAGGGCAGCACTCACTACATAAAGGATTTTTTCAAGTAAGCTTTGATTGCATTATCAACAACGACTCTACTATGTATTCCTATTACAATGCTGATGTTATAACAGGACAGGATACGCTGGGACTTTACAACGCCTTTAAGTGTAATAATGTAGCCCTTTAAGGCTGGGTTCACACCTAGGCGTATTGAATATGCCCGTCTGTCGCGCGTTTCCGAGGGCTACTTGGCTGTATCCCAATGGAAACGCCCAACAAAAACGGCCCAAAGAAGTACATGTACTTGTTTGGGCGTAGGCCGTTTTGTAGGGCGTTCAGACGGGTGGAAATACGGAAAGGTGTGAACCATACCCATAGAAAACAATGGGATTTTCATGTTTGTACGTTTTGTAGAGCGTTCATAGAGCCTTGAACGCGCGACAAAACGTAAAGGTGTGAACAGGGCCTAAGTGTAGCCCTCTAGTGTTCAAGACCCAGAAGTGCAAGTTATATAAAGTGCATTCATGTACAGTAGGGTGTTTTCATTGAGCTTCTTTTGTCTTGCGATGGTTGTATGGTAATTAGAAAAACGTACGATCTGCCCATCTTGGACAGGCAGATCGTACTTGCGATGATCGCAAGCCGCACCCCCCTGAGGGGCGGGCTTCCGATGACCGCAATGCCTAACAGGCAGTGTGCGCTTGTGCACACCACCCCGTCCGGCTTTTATCTTACAAACATGTTACACACCCGCCGAACATCGTACAATGCTCGGCGGGTTTTCGAACATGTTCCTAAGATAAAAGTCGTGCGACCTTACAGTACCAGAGGTCGCACGCCTTCCACACACCTTACGATAATCGTACGATCGCGCGATCTCCCGCGATTATCGTAAGGTGTGTGGGCACCTTAAGATCAAGTGTAGTATCTGTCTTTATCAGTTTTCACATAAGAATGGCTCCATCCTCGTCCCGGGAGATGGTGATTTAGTAATCCTTGGGGTAATAGTTGGGTGCCGGATGGGTTTCCTTTCCTCCTGTGTTGATTCCTGCATGTTTATGCCGGGCTTGTCCCCAGGTATAGGCAGGGAATCTTCTGGTACTAATGCCTTCTGGTAGCGACGGGATTGTATTTGTCTGGCCGGAGGGTTCAGGGACCGCACCAGCCCGCTGTACTGAGCTCCTTGGAAGTGGTGTCTCAGGGTGTGCAGGATAATAACTTGGGTTTGGGACCCCACTTGATTCAACAGCACTAGGTCACGGCACGCAAGCTTTGAGGGCATCCTAAGGGTTTTCGTAGCATGCATTTCAGATGCACAAAACCCTCACAGGTGCTGTGTCTGTGTAATGCATCATGCATAGAGGGATGCATTGGCAGAATTTGAGATTTTTTTTCCAGCACACTTATTCTCACCTTTTCTGTGCTTCTGCACCACTATAGCAAAATATCTAGCACTTCAAGGTATGAGGGACCATATGACCTCCTCACATGATGCAGTACTTGGGCCTGAACAGCTAGGCCCAGAAAATGGTCCAGTACGGAGGAGAAGGTCATTAACAACCCAAAGACACGTGAATGAGTGGGACGGGAGGCGGACTTTTCAAGAGACCAAGAAGAAATAAGGGTCCTGGGGTTACACAGGTGGAGAACCTCAGAAGTTAGGCCCCAGCTTTACATTATCAGGAGCATTGGTGACCCGGCTCTCGGGATTCGTCCAGCCCTGTTTTAATGTATTATACAAAAGATGTACACAATGCAATTTCACAAAGGGACAAAAGAAATAAAAAAACAAACAAACACCCGTCTCTTAAATTAGTTTATATTTCAGAGTTTTCCATTACTGTTTACACAGCAACCCCATACAACAAAATATACACAAAATAGCAGAACAGAACCGGCAATTCTATACGGATGATACAAGTATATGGCACTATATACAGAGGATTTCGGCTGTCCTCACTGTACAAGGTGGGAGGCAGCGTGGGCTCAGACAGGTAGTGCTGGACGTCTGCAGGTGGTTACCTCTATATACCTAGAAGCAGCAGGCATCAGAGTTACAGTAAAAGGGAGGATTGGCGCTGTGCATGTGTGTTATCAGAAGAGTCATTTCACCTCCACAATCCGGTATGCTTTATATACACCTTCGCTATGTACACCAATTGATTATCTCCAGGAAAAAAAAAAAAATTAACAAACGTCAGACCATTCACATCAAAACTGTCAAAGTCGCACAGATCGTATGGAGTTCACATTGTCATCAGTGACACCAACACCCACAACTGCAAAAATAAACCTAGCGCGACTAACTTCGGCGAGATCTCCACCAAATTGAAGGAGGACCTGTGCCGAGGCAAAGATGGAGACTGCAGTTGCCGAAGCCTTCTTCTGAAATGCTGATTCAGTACTTCCTGGGTCACCGACCTGAAAACAGGCACCCAAGTATGTGACGCAAAATATACTAAAAAGCCCAAAAGTCAACATGGCTGCCGGGCTTGTAGCATTTTCAGAAGCAAAAAATAAAATGTCAGGCTCTGTAATTCTATCAGCCGAGGCTTTTTGTCATTTGAGCGGAAGGCAACTAACACAACATGAAGCTTGGACTTCTAAAGCTCCGTTGTCGAATTCAAGAGGTTGTTATGTTTTTCCTGACCAATGCCTCCTCTCACTGCCCTCCGTTCCTTGCTGAAGCCAAAAGGAGGCCGACGCAGCATAACTAGGGCAGAAAGAGGAGGACCGGCACAGCGAATGTGGAAGCTGATCTACAGACCACGGCAATGGAGTCCAGTGGAATTGTACCCATTAGAGAGTCACAAGCACCCTCCACTAAAAACTAAATTACAAGTCCAGGTAAAAATCGAGATCTCAGATTTCTCCTATTTAACGTTCAAGTATATAAGATTTTCAATAATGTGTTGCTATTGTATAAACACCATATTTCATAGAGATTAAAGAGGACCTTACATTATGATCACCTAAAAAAAAAAAAAGGAAACACTGCTTGCAATGACCAGAATTCTCCAACGTTATATCATTTTCAGGGCTATTCACTGAGGGGTGAAGAGTTTGGGGAAGTGAACAGTCTAGGACAGGGGTGCCCACAATTTTTTGTGTTAAGATCTACTTTTCAAATGACGAGCTACATGAAATCTACCAATGAAAAAAAATGTTTTGCTCTCTCCCCTCGCTGTCTCTCCTTGCTCATCCTCCTTGCTGTCTCTCCTAGCTCATCCTCCTGGCTGTCTCCCCCCTCTCTCTTTCCTGGCTGTCTCTCCTCTCTCCCCTGGCTGTCTCTCCTCTCTCCCCTGGCTGTCTCTCCTTGCTCTTTCTCATGGTTGTCATTCCTCGGTTTTTCTCCTGGCTCTCTCTCCCCTGGCTGTCTCTCCTTGCTCATCCTCCTGGCTGTCTCTCCTCTCTTTCCTGGCTGTCTCTCCTTGCTCATCCTCCTAGCTGTCTCTCCTCTCTTTCATGGCTGTCTCTCCTGGCTCTCTCTCCCCTGGCTGTCTCTCCTTGCTCATCCTCCTGGCTGTCTCTCCTTGCTCTCTCCCCTGGCTGTCTCTCCTTGCTCTCTCTCTCCTCTCTCTCCCCCGGCTGTCTCTCCTCTCTCTCTCTCCTGGCTGTCTCTCCTCTCTTTCTTGGCTGTCTCTCCTCTCTCCCCCTGGCTGTCTCTCCTTACGCTCTATCTCTCCTGGCTCACCTTGCTGTGTTTTGCAACAGGCTGTGTAAATTAATATTCTTTGATGTAATACATAGCAGCACTTCAACCACCAGAAAGGTGTCGGGGAGCTCGGCTCAGCAGTCTCAGGCTAATAGGTAACCATGTGCGCACAGCGAAATAAAAATATACCAAAATGGAATAAAGGGGCCGCCATTCCCACCCTTCCTGATCTACCAGCATCAGCTTTGAGAGCTACTGCTAGATCACCATCTACCTAATGGGCACCCCTGTCCTTGATTGTTCACTTCTCCAAACTCTTCACCCTCCTGCGAATAACCCCGTCAGTGTCAGAATTCCCAGAGCGGAGCTGTCACATTGTCTAAATTGCTTGGAATACTTTAAGGTTCCCTCACTGCCTCTGAAGTCTCAAAAATAACCTCAGAGATCGAAAGTTGTTGAAATCCCGGAATCAGCAAACCTTGAATGTGACCTGATTGAACAGTCCGGCATTCCCTGAAAGCTGAGACGAATTAGGCATCGTGGAAAGCTAAATTCCTTCCAAAAAACCCCCCCAAAATTATTACAAAGTAACCTTTTTTCAGAAATGGAACTACTTCGGGAAGCTGCGTGGATTGCACTCTGAGGATATCATCGAAAAATCAACCTTAAAAAAAGGTACACCTGCCAGTTATCTAAACTTTCTCAGCTGGCTGCAGGACCACTATGTGGCCCGATCAGAACTTTATAGAAACCCTGAATCCAGGGTGCTTTAATATTGACACCCCAACACTTTCTAGCAGGTGAGCTCTGACCAATATTCTGTCTGTAGGCCAGTAAGGCTGCCCATCATAGTGATGGGCCAATAGGAAGGTGCAGAAGGCAGAAGCGGGCATGCTATCTCTACATACTGCTAGAATACGTTGATGTTTCTATAATGGAGCCCAGGGTACTGAAGGTATGTGCAAGGACTGCTAGGCCATGGCATGTCGGTCATGTGGCCAGGTTAGAGTTTTGATTTACATACAGGTCACTTCAAGGCCAAGATTTTATTGGAGGAGAGATGATGTCACGTCCATGCCTCCTCCAATCAAAGAATGTCTTGTATTCTTTAAAACCATACAAGATATTTTATGAATGGAGGATAGGGAAGAGGGGCGAGTGATGCAACTGCAGACCTGTACAGCTTGAGTTGCAACTCTTCCTCTCTTCAGTGCCCGGAAGCTCACAGTTATGTGCAGGAGATGGCGTGCTGCAAGATTATCATTTTGCCCGGAGTGTGGCATTTGGCATCTGTCTGACAGGAGGGCAGAGCTTGGAACCAGGTGTGTGTGGAGCTAAAGCTGGCCCAGTGGGCTGAACTAGAGATAGCGAACTAGAGATTCCCCCATCCACTCTAACCAGCACAAATGGAGGAGTCTCCCCTGCCAGCTACTGTATTCTGACAGCCGGCACCAGCAACTGCCAGAATACCCAAACAGTATCTGCATCTGATTGACTGCAGTCAATGTTCAGCGGACTCTTTCCCCGCCCGGCTCCTTCGAATTTCTCAAGTTGATTAGTGCCAGCAGGGCCACTCATGGCCTAAATTGTCGTCCGATTCACAGGTGTCGGGTGAAATTCAAGCCATTTATGTCCAGCTTTAGTCTCATGTATAGGCTGGGTCTAGGATCCAAGGAGGGCTCTACTGGAATACAAGGACCAACTGAGGTACTGACAAGGTGCAGCACTACAGCACTGCTGTTTCCTAATCTTGATTGAGGCCTCTCTGGGGTTGAGAAAAGACCAAGATTGGGACAAGGGAGAGCAACTTCCTATAAAGGAAAGCTCCAGCTAAAACAAGGTGGACTTCTGTCCGCTGTACTATTCTATGTCATGAAGTTTCCAACTTATAGGAAGATGGCTGAAATATTACTCTACGAAGCACCGAAATATCACTTTTGGATGCCCTGACCCCTAAAGCGTAAAATGAATATTAATAAGAACTATTAGCATTGAGTTTTTCCTCATTAACTTCAAACTCCGCAATAAACTACCATCCGGGCACGATGATAGACTGGGAGGTTGTAAAAACAACAAGTTTCAAAAGTTCTCTGGGGTGAAATATCCTTCCTGTGGATCCCCATCATGGATTTTATCATGTGTAGTGCTGGTGATGCCCTAATGTAGAACTAGCTGCACATAACAATTATTCCAATTATACAGGGATGCTGGTGGACGTGTTTCTTCACAGAATAAAACAAAAATCAATGAGACTTCTCAGAGTTTGTGCAATTAAAGTGACATTAAACCCTCAGATTTTGTAACATAAACCAATACTGTAATGTGCGCCTTACTGTAAAGCCCAGCATGAGAAGAGATACGGATTTAAAAGGAAGAGCAGCAAAGAGAAGGGAAGCAACCATGGATTACAGTAAGGCGCACATTACAGTATTGGTTTATGTTACAAAATCTGAGGGTTTAATGTCACTAAGATAATATCCTACTTAACTTCACAACCTCAAACGTTATGGCAGATTACTTGCAGCGCGTAGGCCCTGTGTGTCTGCGAATACACAGCTGGAGTAGTTTAGGCACACTAAGGAAAGTTCAGGTATTATATGAAGCGGCGGATTCACTAGGTGAAAGATGCAAAGACATATACGCATTGCCTGGAGGAAGCCAGCAATGTCCCCGAGCTCTGTTCTCATTATCATGGCTGCTTCCTGTTCTTGTAAACAATCGAGGGCCAAAAGACACCCGCTGCTTTTGGGGGCACAACTGTACCCCTTGCTCCTCCTTGTGATGGTTGGGGGGGCCAGTAATGTCTCAGCTCGCACTAAGCAGCATTTGCTTTCCCCAAAAAATGCAACTTGGCACTTACCTATACTAATATATA
>NW_017307731.1:212340-213725 GCF_000935625.1 Nanorana parkeri
TAAATATATAAAACTTGGCACTTGCCTATAAGGAATTTCTTAATGACAAATCAAAGTAAAGCCGTCAGCTTTCTCTCATACAGCCCTGCGGGATGAATGAGAGAAATCGTTCTATTACTTCATCTACGGCTAAACTGAACGGATGGAAGAGTGTCCTCTGCTGGCTATTGTATTCAGCAGCCACTGCCCAAGGATGGCTGTTGCGACAAAACTCGATTGAAAAATTGACTTGTTGGCACGGACAGCTTGAATTTCAGCCAATTCAGCAGCAAATCAAATGACAACTGAAAGCTAAATTTGGTGCAGAGAGATACCTGCTGGGTTAAAACACGCAGTGCATTCCTTGGGTGGGATGGCTAGAAGGACCCCAAAACATATCAGACCTCAGCATGGTCGGGTCAAGGCTGTTGGAACCAAATGTAAACACTAAATGGCAGGCACAGCTCGGTACACAGACCCGGCTTGTTGAGATGAAGAAACTCTTGTGTGCGTGCACGGGCGTTACATCATTGGAGCACAACCAATCAAGAGGTTGAAGCCTCAAAACCTGGAAGAAAATTGGGGAGAAGATGGAAGAGCCAGCGAGAGAGGAGTGCAGCACTGGAGGGGATTGCTCTGGCTGGCAAGTCTGCCATAATGTGCTAAAATAATCTGCACACAAGCACATTGTGGCTACAAGCTCCAGCCTTTGTGGTCATCAGACAGGAAGTGAAGGCAAATCTTCCCAAAGATGGCAAAACACGCTGACAGGGGTAATAACCCTCCATTACTCTAATCGGCTTCCTTTATACTTTAGTTTTCTATCTCCCTTTACCTATATGTCTGTGAAGGTTCTCATCCCTTCACCTAATTCACTCGTCTTGGTCAGAGAGCACTTTTAATACTGCCTAGGTTTTATGTTTCCTCTGGCTCGGGTAAGGTGGAGTTTAAACGATTGTACGTGACATAAATGGGTGAATTGTATCCATTCCCCGAGGATCCCATCTCCGCCTTTATAATGACGTTTTCATTATCCAGCAAAAAAAGGATTTTTCTATATAAAAAACCGAAATAAATTTTGTTTTCTGCAATTTTATAAACCAGCTTTTATCTGCCAGAAACTCCGGCCCAATAAATGGTTTCTCAGCTCCGACAGCTTTACAGTGTAGACGGTTAGATATCCGTAGATCAGAAAAAATTAAATTAAAAAAGGAGGGCACGGCCTTCTCATAAAGAACAGACACTGGATCTCGAAGGTCACTTTGCAGGATCACCGCATGCAAACCAGACAGGAACAGCTAAAAGTAGATAAAGTTAAGAATCGCTTACAATGTTACAAATGTATAAATATTTCAGGAGTTAACAAAAAAAACAAAGTCAGTTACGCGGGAGGAGAAAGGGGGGGC
>NW_017307731.1:214570-218581 GCF_000935625.1 Nanorana parkeri
GTATATACATCTGTAAAATAAAAAAATATCTCTTAGAATTGAGCTTTTGACACGCGCTTACTTCAATCCTCGGAAGTGCTCGCTTGCTATAGAAATTAAATGCAATTCTGTAACGGGCAGAAGAATGATCTCATCTACTTGTTCAGTAAATATTGGCTTTTTTGTATCTATTCTTTTTTTAAATGAAAAATCTGCATTACTTTAATTAGAATAGCAAGCCTATAAGGATTTATTGCACCGTGGTGTAGCAGCAAGAAATCACAAATGACTATGAAACACTGGTAAAATTATATACTCTCTATAGTCTCCTCTTCTGTATGTCGTGTGGTTTGTCGTTTTGTTCTAGCAGTCAGTAGGATTATTTCAGTCTCGAGGTCCTTTTAGCCCTTTCACAAAAGAAAGAAGAAAAAAAAACGAACACCTGTTTATCTGTACACAAGGTGGGCTAGCTGGGAGGATTTGTAATTTAGCTGATTGTTTGGTGCAAATTTATGATATTCGCTTTTCCGGCAACAGTGATCGCGAGCGTAAGCTTGCACGCAAGGCTCGCAGGAGACTTTGGAGCAGACTGTGCACGTCATGGAGGCACCGGACCTGTTGCAGAAGCTGCAGCGCACAGAAGAGGAAAGCTTCATTTTGGGGTTCGGTTGAGGAGACGGGTCTTGGGGCGAACCGACGTAAGGTGACTTCTCGCGCAGCCCCGAGCCGGACGAGTAGCTGTCGTTCTGAGCCGAAGTATTGATGGGCAGGTTGCTCGGCTTGAGCGCAGGACCGTCCGGCCGATAGATGAGCAGGCTTTCGCACTTTTGGCATACGGGACCGACAGAAGGCAGGCCGCAGCTTTGGCACTTCACGAATACTGTCTCTTTGGCTAAAAGCGAACGCTTGTGATGAGACTTGTTTTCAAAGAGCCAGACGTCGGGCTTGGCAAGCTCCTGCCGCTTTGCTTTCATCATTCTAGAATCTATGTCGGTGTACAGGTCTACCTCGTCGTCGGCAGGATAATAACCGTAGGTGTGGTTTGCTCGGACCAGTCCATTGGGGTTGGATGAAATATTAAAAAATTCGTCGGAGCAGCCGTGCAGAGAGCTGGACATAGCCAGCAAAGACGGCGAGGGGCGTATAATCTCGTCCTTGAGGTCGTCTTCTGCGTCTACCAGAATGGGCTCTTTTCTCAAGCTCAGGGGGGCCATCAAAGGAGGCTTGTGTTTGCTGTCCCAGTAGCTGTCGTACGTATCCACCGACTTCGACGGCTTTGCGACCTTCTGTTTCAAATAGTCCTTAGACGGCGCTCTCTCGCTGGCCGACTTCTGAAGGACCATCCTAGCCATGGATATGTTCAGGCTCTCTTTACATTCCGTCCGCCTCTTCATTTCGTCCGTGCAGCCCCTCACGTCCTCGTTGCTGTTCTTCCGCTCGTTCACCACGTCCACCTCCAGGTAGCCTTTATCCTTGACTTGCAAGTAAATTTCCAGCAGAAGCTCGCATTCCACTCGGGCCAGGAAAAGCTCAAAAGACACTCTTTTGACTTGCGTGGTGTCCACGTGGTCTTTAAGCCTGTAGACCGTGCCGTATTCTTGAAGGTAGCCCATGTTGTTTAAGATGTGCCTAATGTCGTCGTCGATCAAAGCGGCTCTCACGTAGTAAACAAATGGCCCGGTGTAAGTCTATAACAGAAAGGTGAACGGGATCAATAACGTGCAATCACATCACAGCTACACACAATGCAATAAAGTAACAATGAAGGGATACTGCGTGCCATTTACATTTTGTACAACACATACAATAAAAATACACAGTAGGTTCCCAATAAAGGATCTCAATATAAGTTGGAGAACTAAGCAAAGGAGTATATTGCATTAAAACAAAATACCCCGCCTCCTCAAACACTGCACCCTGTTAAAAGGAGAATTATGGGGCAAGTGAAAAATGCTCATTCAAGCCGACCTGTGAAAAAAAAGCTGTCATAGGTCGGCTCTATTGATCAAGAAGTGAGCGAACACACACTGCCGATCGCTGACTTCCCGATCATCACCCTGCAGAGAGAGGCGACTGTCAGTCACCACTCCCCGCAGGCATTCCCCCCCTCCGATCCATGACGGGTGAGGAGGGAGGGGGCTGTGCTATGGACTTGTACAGCCAAACTGTTCAGCATGTTGAGTGGCACATTGCAAGTGAATTAAAATGATTTATAGAAAGGAAAGCCGTTGCAAGTAAGCTATATAGCTACATAGTTGGCCTCGTGTCTTTTTTTTCAACCTGACTATCGAGTTCAACCTAGAGAGACGAGTAAGCATTTCAAAGGCTCAATTCTTTCTGTGCTTTAACCTGCGATTTAAGTTGGTGACAGGGTCTCTTTAAAGCTCAACTTAACTTCCAGTCTGGGATGGTTGAACCCAGATCTTCGTGGGAGAGCTGACTGTCAACTTAAAACTCAGGTGTCAGAACTACTTGAAACTAGTTAAAAACCTGCCGGCTGTGACAGCCGACACTCCCATCAAGATCCGTGTCCACACTGGAACTGAAAATTTCCCTAAAGGCTTCAACAGAGCTGCCCAAAGCTTACTGAACACACCGGGCCCCATAAAGTCTCAGCGGTGCAACCTTAAAAATAGTGCGATTGCAACATTTTTTTGCCCGACAAATGAGGATTCCCAATGCATGTTCCTGTTACATGCGACACCAGAAACAGAAGAATCCCCATTTGTGAAAGTTCACAGAAATGTTGCAATTTTTGCGACATGTCATTGAAAAGTTTCACAGATGTCATGCCTGATGCAGGGACCACGAGTGGCCCCGAAACTTTGCTTTATGACCAGATGCGTGACCACTCGGAGATTTTACTTTGGTGTGCTGGTGATATACTTTACTATTTGGATATAATTGAATATAGCATATATTTTGGGTGTGTAGAATAAGCACATTGGTGCACCAAGCAGCAGGTGGTCTTATAAACTACGGTCGCTGACGCATAAAAAGGTCATTTGTAACAATGTGTGACTTTCTGTTTCCACATACAACCCCTCTTCCAATTCCTCGCTCTGCGCCACCAAACGTTTATGGAGCCCACTCACTGTCTTCATGCATCTTAAAAGCAGAACTATGGGGTCAGGGCTTTTCCCCTTAGTTCTCCTAAGGGTAACGGGAGGACACAAACTAGCGTCCTCCCGTCACCCTAAGCTCAGTATATAGGGAGCTACAGCTCACGGTATACTGAGACGCCGCAGCCGGAACAGATCCCGACATCGATGTCGAGATCCACCCAGCTGCGTGAGTGACAGCTGGCTCTGCCTAATTTGAGGCAGAGCCAGCTGTACCCGCCCCCTCCCCGTCCGTTCCGCCAGTCAGTGCAGGAGGATCGGACAGGGGAGGAATCCCTGCAGGGAGCCGTGAGTGACAGCTCTCTGCAGGGATGGATCGAGAAGTGAGCGAGCGCCGGTATGTGTTCGCTCACCTCCCGATCTACTGAGCCGACGTGTGACAGTCTCATTGTCACAGGTCGGCTCAGATTATGAGGCTGAGTGAAAAGCACTCCCCTCATAGTTCTCCTTTAAAGCCCCAAGTACAAGGCCTACATGGCCAGCGCCTGACCCGCAGATTTCCATTGCATTTCTGCAGCCGACCCCCCCCCGCCCCAGTCCTCACCTTGATATTCTTGTACTCTTTCTTCCACGGATAAAGGAAAAGATTAATACCGATGGTCTCCAGCATAGCGGCAGCATTGTGTAGGGAGCGCAGATTGGAAGTCCGCAGGGATTTCAGAGAATTCTCGCACACGTCGTAGAAGCGGATCAGCCGGAATCGATGAGAGGGGTCGATTTTGGGCAGGCTGAGTAAAGCCGAAGCCGCCGTGCGTAGGTACTCATCGCTGATTGCTCGCGGTTTGCTGTCTGAAGCATCCAGTTTGGACTCGTGGAACTGTACATATTTTCTAAAGAGGTCTTCTTTGTACTTTGTATCCATTGAAAAAAAAAGGGGGGGGGGGGGGGGTTGGTGCCACCGCTGGACGTT
>NW_017307731.1:218771-226919 GCF_000935625.1 Nanorana parkeri
CAGCGGGGGGGGGGGGGAGTTATGGTCACAGCTCGGCAGTTACCTCATCTCATCCATGGCTTTCCTGTCACGTCAGGATTTAACGAAGCGACGGGGTGATCAGTCATTCTGCCGAAGGCGACTCTGGAGGGGGGGAAAAGGAAGACGTAATTAGAGATCCGTTTCCATAAATGTATATTATCCATTTATCCCGGACAGCCATCTCATCCCTCTAAGTGCTGACACATCTATAGTATGGAGGTTCCGTGATTCATTCATTCATTCGGTGACTTACATGAATTTTAATGAGCGGCAGAAAGTGTGTCAATCGCTCAATTCGGTCATCAAGGGGAGTCATCAATCATGCGCACCTATCAGTCTTGCTGGATGTTTAAAAGGAGAACTATGGGGTTAAGGCTTTTCCCTAAAGTTCTCCTTAGGGTAACAGGAGGACACACACTAGCGTCCTTCCGTCACCCTAGGCTCAGTATATAGGGAGCTACAGCTCGCTGTATACTGAGACGCCGCAGCCGGAGCGGATCCCGACAACTATGTCTGGATCCGCCCAGCTGCGTGAGTGACAGCTGGCTCTGCCTATCTAGAGGCAGAGCCAGCTGTACCCGCCCCCTGCCCCGTCCGTTCCGCCAGTCAGCGCTGGCAGATCAGAGCGGGGAGAGGGGAATCCAGCCCCTCCCCCTGTCACGGCAAAGAGCCGTGACAGGATCGAGAGGTGAGCGAACACCGGTATGTGTTCGCTCACCTCCCGATCTACTGAGCCGACCTGTGCCAGTCTCATTGTCACAGGTCGGCTAGAACTATGAGGTGAGTGAAAAGCACCCCCCCTCATAGTTCTCCTTTTAATATACTGCCATACACAACAACCTCAGAGGCATTTCCTTCCTTTCAGGAACCAATCTGTCCAATCCTGGAGCCAGCAGGATATTTTAGGAATCAGCTGCGTGGACAACAAACAACAGAAAACCTTAAGGCTGCAATTTCTAAGGAGCATCGGCAACCTGGAACCTGAGATGTCTCCTGCCCTTTATAAAAGGTGCTGTCTGTACGTAGCAGTTATTGTTTTTCTGAGTCCCCCCCTATAATGTAGTTTTACTGCCAGTAGATCCATTATATTTCCACTTCCTTTAACGGCCAAGCTGTCCACCAAAAGGTGACACTTACAGACGTCGGGTCAAACCGAAGAAGACGCCCGAGTGTGCTGACAACTGTCAACTTTAAACCACAATTTGTTTGTTGCTTAAGTCCATTAAAAACGACATGGCCACCTAAAACTGTCCACAGGGTGACAACGCTGCTGTGCGATTTTACTGTAGAATGAACAGTGTTGAAATGGAAAAATACAAGACCTACTGGCAGGATCAACAGTTCATAAAACTATGTTATAGGAGGGGGACTGCTGTGTTAATGCTAGTGACTTACTGCATTGTATATGAAAGGGGATCTGTACTATGTCTCTGTACCTAGATTTAAAGCTAAACACCAACTAAAAGAGGTACAAACACAAGGCTGGACCCCAGGAGTCAGGTCACAAATGCACCTTACAATTTACAATGGATGCGGGAGGGCGGGTCTGGCAGCGGCGAGCGTGAGGTGGGGAGGAGGTTCGGCGTGCAGCGTTTGTGGAGCCGTGAACAGGACCAAGCAATCTGAAGCCGATTAAATCGATGATTGAAAACGTTGACAAACTTTTTCAATGATCGATTATAATCAATTTAGCCGATTAGTTGTTGCAGCCCTAATAGCCGGTGTTACCCGGGGCAGCATTCCCCGCAAGAAGCAATGAGGATCCAGTGTCCGGTGTTACCCGGGGAAGCAATGAGGATCCAGTATCCGGTGTTTCCCGGGGCAGCATTCCCTACAAGAAGCAATGAGGATCCAGTATCCGGTGTTACCCGGGGAAGCAATGTGGATCCAGTATCTGGTGTTACCCGGGGAAGCAACGTGGATCCAGTATCTGGTGTTACCCGGGGAAGCAATAAGAATCAAGTATCCGATGTTACCCGGGGGAAGCATTCCCTGCAAGAAGCAATGAGGATCCAGTATCTGGTGTTACCCGGGGGGCATTCCCTGCAAGAAGCAATGAGAATCCAGTATCCGGTTTTACCCGGGGAAGCATTCCCTGCAAGAAGCAATGAGGATCCAGTATCTGGTGTTACCCGGGGCAGCATTCCCTGCAAGAAGCAATGAGGATCCAGTATCTGGTGTTACCCGGGGAAGCAATGAGAATCCAGTATCCGGTGTTACCCGGGGAAGCAATGAGAATCCAGTATCCGGTGTTACCCGGAGAAGCAATGAGAATCCAGTATCCGGTTTTACCCGGGGGCAGCATTCCCTGCAAGAAGCAATGAGCATCTGGCGTTACCCAGGGGAAGCAATGAGGATCCAGGATCCGGTGTTACCCGGGGGAAGCAATGAGGATCCAGGATCCGGTGTTACCCAGGGAAGCAATGAGGATCCAGGATCCGGTGTTACCCAGGGAAGCAATGAGGATCCAGGATCCGGTGTTACCCAGGGAAGCAATGTGGATCCAGTATCTGGTGTTACCCAGGGAAGCAATGTGGATCCAGTATCTGGTGTTACCCAGGGAAGCAATGTGGATCCAGTATCTGGTGTTACCCAGGGAAGCAATGAGAATCCAGTATCTGGTGTTACCCGGGGAAGCAATAAGGATCCAGTATCCGATGTTACCCGGGGGCAGCATTCCCTGCAAGAAGCAAGGAGGATCCAGTATCTGGTGTTACCCAGGGAAGCATTCCCTGCAAGAAGCAATGAGGATCCAGTATCTGGTGTTACCCGGGGAAGCATTCCCTGCAAGAAGCAATGAGCATCCAGTATCCGGTGTTACCCGGGGAAGCAATGGAGGATCCAGTATCCGGTGTTACCCGGGGAAGCAATGAGGATCCAGGATCCGGTGTTACCCGGGGAAGCATTCCCTGCAAGAAGCAATGAGCATCCAGTATCTGGCGTTACCCGGGGGAAGCAATGAGGATCCAGGATCCGGTGTTACCCGGGGGAAGCAATGAGGATCCAGGATCCGGTGTTACCCGGGGGAAGCATTCCCTGCAAGAAGCAATGAGCATCCAGTATCCGGTGTTACCCGGGGAAGCAATAAGGATCAAGTATCCGATGTTACCCAGGGGAAGCATTCCCTGCAAGAAGCAATGAGGATCCTGTATCTGGTGTTACCCGGGGCAGCATTTCCTGCAAGAAGCAATGAGAATCCGTATCCGGTTTTACCCGGGGGAAGCATTCCCGGCAAGAAGCAATGAGGATCCAGTATCTGGTGTTACCCGGGGCAGCATTCCCTGCAAGAAGCAATGAGCATCCAGTATCTGGCGTTACCCGGGGGAAGCAATGAGGATCCAGTATCGGGTGTTACCCGGGGAAGCAATAAGGATCCAGTATCTGGTGTTACCCGACGGAAGCAATAAGGATCAAGTATCCGATGTTACCCAGGGGAAGCATTCCCTGCAAGAAGCAATGAGGATCCTGTATCTGGTGTTACCCGGGGCAGCATTTCCTGCAAGAAGCAATGAGAATCCGTATCCGGTTTTACCCGGGGGAAGCATTCCCGGCAAGAAGCAATGAGGATCCAGTATCTGGTGTTACCCGGGGCAGCATTCCCTGCAAGAAGCAATGAGCATCCAGTATCTGGCGTTACCCGGGGGAAGCAATGAGGATCCAGTATCGGGTGTTACCCGGGGAAGCAATAAGGATCCAGTATCTGGTGTTACCCGACGGAAGCAATAAGGATCAAGTATCCGATGTTACCCAGGGGAAGCATTCCCTGCAAGAAGCAATGAGGATCCTGTATCTGGTGTTACCCGGGGCAGCATTTCCTGCAAGAAGCAATGAGAATCCGTATCCGGTTTTACCCGGGGGAAGCATTCCCGGCAAGAAGCAATGAGGATCCAGTATCTGGTGTTACCCGGGGCAGCATTCCCTGCAAGAAGCAATGAGCATCCAGTATCTGGCGTTACCCGGGGGAAGCAATGAGGATCCAGTATCGGGTGTTACCCGGGGAAGCAATAAGGATCCAGTATCTGGTGTTACCCGACGGAAGCAATAAGGATCAAGTATCCGATGTTACCCAGGGGAAGCATTCCCTGCAAGAAGCAATGAGGATCCTGTATCTGGTGTTACCCGGGGCAGCATTTCCTGCAAGAAGCAATGAGAATCCGTATCCGGTTTTACCCGGGGGAAGCATTCCCGGCAAGAAGCAATGAGGATCCAGTATCTGGTGTTACCCGGGGCAGCATTCCCTGCAAGAAGCAATGAGCATCCAGTATCTGGCGTTACCCGGGGGAAGCAATGAGGATCCAGTATCGGGTGTTACCCGGGGAAGCAATAAGGATCCAGTATCTGGTGTTACCCGACGGAAGCAATAAGGATCAAGTATCCGATGTTACCCAGGGGAAGCATTCCCTGCAAGAAGCAATGAGGATCCTGTATCTGGTGTTACCCGGGGCAGCATTTCCTGCAAGAAGCAATGAGAATCCGTATCCGGTTTTACCCGGGGGAAGCATTCCCGGCAAGAAGCAATGAGGATCCAGTATCTGGTGTTACCCGGGGCAGCATTCCCTGCAAGAAGCAATGAGCATCCAGTATCTGGCGTTACCCGGGGGAAGCAATGAGGATCCAGTATCGGGTGTTACCCGGGGAAGCAATAAGGATCCAGTATCTGGTGTTACCCGACGGAAGCAATAAGGATCAAGTATCCGATGTTACCCAGGGGAAGCATTCCCTGCAAGAAGCAATGAGGATCCTGTATCTGGTGTTACCCGGGGCAGCATTTCCTGCAAGAAGCAATGAGAATCCGTATCCGGTTTTACCCGGGGGAAGCATTCCCGGCAAGAAGCAATGAGGATCCAGTATCTGGTGTTACCCGGGGCAGCATTCCCTGCAAGAAGCAATGAGCATCCAGTATCTGGCGTTACCCGGGGGAAGCAATGAGGATCCAGTATCGGGTGTTACCCGGGGAAGCAATAAGGATCCAGTATCTGGTGTTACCCGACGGAAGCAATAAGGATCAAGTATCCGATGTTACCTGGGGGAAGCATTCCCTGCAAGAAGCAATGAGCATCTGGCGTTACCCAGGGGAAGCAATGAGGATCCAGGATCCGGTGTTACCCGGGGGAAGCAATGAGGATCCAGGATCCGGTGTTACCCAGGGAAGCAATGAGGATCCAGGATCCGGTGTTACCCGGGGAAGCAATGAGGATCCAGGATCCGGTGTTACCCAGGGAAGCAATGTGGATCCAGTATCTGGTGTTACCCAGGGAAGCAATGTGGATCCAGTATCTGGTGTTACCCAGGGAAGCAATGTGGATCCAGTATCTGGTGTTACCCGGGGAAGCAATGAGAATCCAGTATCTGGTGTTACCCGGGGAAGCAATAAGGATCCAGTATCCGATGTTACCCGGGGGCAGCATTCCCTGCAAGAAGCAATGAGAATCCGGTATCCGGTTTTACCCGGGGGAAGCATTCCCTGCAAGAAGCAATGAGGATCCAGTATCTGGTGTTACCCAGGGAAGCATTCCCTGCAAGAAGCAATGAGGATCCAGTATCTGGTGTTACCCGGGGAAGCATTCCCTGCAAGAAGCAATGAGCACCCAGTATCCGGTGTTACCCGGGGAAGCAATAAGGATCCAGTATCTGGTGTTCCCCGGGGAAGCAATAAGGATCAAGTATCCGATGTTACCCAGGGGAAGCATTCCCTGCAAGAAGCAATGAGGATCCTGTATCTGGTGTTACCCGGGGCAGCATTCCCTGCAAGAAGCAATGAGAATCCAGTATCTGGCGTTACCGGGGGAAGCAATGAGGATCCAGTATCCAGTGTTACCCGGGGAAGCAATGAGGATCCAGGATCCGGTGTTACCCGGGGCAGCCTTCCCTGCAAGAAGCAATGAGCATCCAGTATCTGGCGTTACCCGGGGGAAGCAATGAGGATCCAGGATCCGGTGTTAGCCGGGGGAAGCAATGAGGATCCAGGATCCGGTGTTAGCCGGGGGAAGCAATGAGGATCCAGGATCCGGTGTTACCCGGGGGAAGCAATGAGGATCCAGGATCCGGTGTTACCCGGGGGAAGCAATGAGGATCCAGGATCCGGTGTTACCCGGGGGAAGCAATGAGGATCCAGGATCCGGTGTTACCCGGGGGAAGCAATGAGGATCCAGGATCCGGTGTTACCCGGGGGAAGCAATGAGGATCCAGGATCCGGTGTTACCCGGGGGAAGCAATGAGGATCCAGGATCCGGTGTTACCCGGGGGAAGCAATGAGGATCCAGGATCCGGTGTTACCCGGGGGAAGCAATGAGGATCCAGGATCCGGTGTTACCCGGGGGAAGCAATGAGGATCCAGGATCCGGTGTTACCCGGGGGAAGCAATGAGGATCCAGGATCCGGTGTTACCCGGGGGAAGCAATGAGGATCCAGGATCCGGTGTTACCCGGGGGAAGCAATGAGGATCCAGGATCCGGTGTTACCCGGGGGAAGCAATGAGGATCCAGGATCCGGTGTTACCCGGGGGAAGCAATGAGGATCCAGGATCCGGTGTTACCCGGGGGAAGCAATGAGGATCCAGGATCCGGTGTTACCCGGGGGAAGCAATGAGGATCCAGGATCCGGTGTTACCCGGGGGAAGCAATGAGGATCCAGGATCCGGTGTTACCCGGGGGAAGCAATGAGGATCCAGGATCCGGTGTTACCCGGGGGAAGCAATGAGGATCCAGGATCCGGTGTTACCCGGGGGAAGCAATGAGGATCCAGGATCCGGTGTTACCCGGGGGAAGCAATGAGGATCCAGGATCCGGTGTTACCCGGGGGAAGCAATGAGGATCCAGGATCCGGTGTTACCCGGGGGAAGCAATGAGGATCCAGGATCCGGTGTTACCCGGGGGAAGCAATGAGGATCCAGGATCCGGTGTTACCCGGGGCAGCATTCCCTGCAAGAAGCAATGAGCATCCAGTATTTGGCGTTACCCGGGGCAGCATTCCCTGCAAGAAGCAATGAGCATCCAGTATTTGGCGTTACCCGGGGCAGCATTCCCTAAGTACTCTGAATCTATGGCCAACTGCAGCATAACTGTTGCCAGCTCAGTACAGAGCCATGCCTGCTGAACGTGGGCATATGTACTGAGCTGTCTGGCAGGTATTCAACTGGCATCGCTGATGAACATACCATACTGCATAGGAAAGGAGGGTGACTTTCATGTCCACAACCACACCTATGCAGCTTCCTGTGTCACCTGCCTGCCCAATGTATGTTATAAGGTCATGTGACTTGTGATTTCCTTCCTGAACTTTGCTCTACCCGTACGGTACATGCAATGCTCTGCCTACAGAAAATTTTAGCACATCAGCACTGCATGCATGACTGATTGGCTCCTTGTGCTGCTTCTCCCTCCCCCAGCCTGAGCTCTGCTGTGGAGTGCAAGAGGCTGATACCCGGTTACATTCATGTTATTACGCTGCTTAGAAAAATAACATGACCTTATAACATACATTGGGCAGGCAGGTGACACAGGAAGCTGCATTGGTGGGGTTGTGGCCATGAAAGTCACCCTCCTGCCTATGCAGCGTGGTATAATAATGAATACAGAGCTGCGTTGGCGTCTTTTACATTGTTCACGTTTTATTGAGTATAATGAACCAGTGTAAAGGGATTTGATATCATGTTATATCCACTGAGGTCCGGCATAACTTCTAAAGGCCTAAGCATCACCTTTCAGGGGGACCAATCATTGGCCATGGAGCGGCTTGGGCAGACACACAGCGTCACTGCAGGTACAGAGGGAGTCACACTGACAGCCGATCTCTTTCTATTGTATTTCCATTTGGTTACAATATCGCAATCTAAATATGACCCTTCTGAGCAAACATTTCCTGCCTGTGTGTGATGTGCGTGTATAAACCCCAGGGGTTTTCTGCACCGAAATTCCCCACCGCCGGCTCCAGCCCAGGTCAGGAAGTCACACTGAACGTTGTATGAAATGATGAGACTCCGAGAATCTTTACATGGCACACGTGATCTGTACCCGGCTCTGTCTTCTGGTTGCATCATCTGCACGGAGGTAACGCAATGGCCGCAGGACTGTCCAACCATCACTCAATCATGCATGGGGATGGGGAGGGGTAACCTGTGGATTTAGG
>NW_017307731.1:227096-228965 GCF_000935625.1 Nanorana parkeri
GACCGCCCAGGCACTCTCTGACAATGCACAGTGGCCAGCTATACATCAGAATGATGTAGAGCTGAGGAGGAGAACTGCTGAACAGAACTTTTCCCGGGGAAGGGATGCCGGATCATTCAGATGTCACTGAGGACGGATGGTGCAGCTTCACCACCTCAGTCAGTGCACACGATTCCAATAGAGCAAAACCTTGAGACACAGAGCCGCGTCCCGCCCGTATGACATCCCATAATATAATACATCTCTGCTATACGTACACGAGACGCAGAGACGCGTCGCTCCCGTATGACATCCCATAATATAATACATCTCTGCTATACGTACACATCTCCCCCGTCTATCGTCACCAGAGAACTGCTCCAAGTACAGAAAAATGGCAGAAATCCAGTGAGCTCCTCACTTCCTGTACTGAGCCGACAACTCAGAGCCTCCTCTTACCTGAAATCACTAGAAATGTTGTCAGCTAGACTGCAGCACACACCCCACCCATATCTTGTGTAATGTAAACCGGCATACATGGAACTTTCAGAAGTTGCAGAGCAGGAGATTGGGGAGGGGGGGAGGCTGGTGTGGTGGAGTCTATCCTTAGAGTCTATAAGGGTCATCCCTGCTACCTTTGTTTATGTTTACATTCCCCTGGCCTTATGGTGGAGTCCATACCTGTAGTCCATATATGCCGCCCCACCTTTGTTTACATTCCCCTGGCCTTATGGTGGAGTCCAACCCTGTAGTCCATATATAAGCTGCCCCACCTTTGTTTACATTCCCCTGGCTTCATGGTGGAGTCCAACCCTGTAGTCCATACATACCACCGCTGCCTTTGTTTACATTCCCCTGGCCTTATGGTGGAGTCCATACCTGTAGTCCATATATACCACCCCTGCCTACGTTTACATTCCCCTGGCCTCATGGTGGAGTCCAACCCTGTAGTCCATATATGCCGCCCCACCTTTGTTTACATTCCCCTGGCCTTATGGTGGAGTCCAACCCTGTAGTCCATATATGCTGCCCCTGCCTTTGTTTACATTTCCCTGGCATTATGGTGGAGTCCATATATACCACCGCTGCCTACGTTTACTTTACCCTGGCCCTATGGTGGAGTCTATCCCTGTAATCCATACATGCCACCGCTGCCTTTGTTTACATTGCCTGGCCTTATGGTGGAGTCCATCCCTTTAGTCCATACATACCACTGCTGCCTTTGTTTACATCCCGGTGGTGGAGTCCATCCCTGTAGTCCATACAGGCCGCCCCTGCCTTTGTTTACATTCCCCTGGCCTTATGGTGGAGTCTATCCCTGTAGTCTATACAGGCCACCCCTGCCTTTGTTTACATTCCCCTGGCCTTATGGTGGAGTCTATCCCTGTAGTCTATACAGGCCACCCCTGCCTTTGTTTACATTCCCCTGGCCTTATGGTGGAGTCTATCCCTGTAGTCTATACAGGCCGCCCCTGCCTTTGTTTATGTTTACATCCCCCATGGCCCTATAGTGAAGTCCATTCCTGTAGTCCATATATGCCACCCCTGCCTACGTTTACATCCCTCCTGGCCCGGTAATGGGGCCCATCCCTGCAGTCCGTATATGCTGCTGCTGCTACCTTTGTTTATGTTTACATGGAAAGCCAGAGAACTGAGCCAGGCCAGTAACAAACTGGTAATGCCAGCAAAGATCCAGCAATGTATACAATGTATCGCCGCACTCAGCCTGATATACAATGTATCACACATATGTACACAATATATAAGGCATACAGTACATAGTGCACAGTTTACCTGACGTACAATATCATTAAACTATCTCTCTCTATGGGTGTATATATCTATCAGTGTCTGGGGGTGGGGTGTATATCACAATGTAGATTATCATTC
>NW_017307731.1:228980-235039 GCF_000935625.1 Nanorana parkeri
CCCTGCCTGGGGGCCTGCAGGACGGCGCTCACTGCTGAGTCACATAATGCTGACGTCACTCCCCCACTGCGGCCACGCCATTATACACACCCGAGCCGTGGAAGGGTGTACCGAAGGCTCCCTTCACCTCCTGAGCCGCGGCTTGCTTCTCACCTCCGCCATTATGGGAGAACGCTTCACTTCCTCCTTCTAGCGACGTAACCACGCTGGCAGCACGGGAGCGCGCACGTCCACCCACACGCGCCCGCGTTCCTCCACTCGCATCTGGCTGCGCGTGCGCGCCGCTCCGTCCTCCAATCCCCGCGAAAGGTGTCGCTAGACCCCGCCTCCTAAGCGCGTGCCACCTGCTCTACCTGTAAAAAAAAAAAGGCGTTCCCGCTACCTTACCCCGCTCGCTGTGCGGTCAGTGCTCACTGTAAACCCCGCCCCTTCTCTACATGTTGTCCATCGCCTCTGCTCATACCGCGCCCACAACTGTTCCCTATGATAGGTGCCCCGCCCCTTTCATCTGCGGCCCCTCCTGTACCTGCGGAAGATGTCTCCGCCCCCTCGCAGTGCGCGACCCCTCCCTCAATTGCTGTACAGAGGACACTGAGCCAGTCACATCAGTCTCTGTACAGAGGAGCTGACACTCTAATGTCCCCTCCCCCACAGTCACATAGCAGCACGCTGGCAGGGGTCAGGCTTTTCCACTCAGGCTGTGGCTGCTTCTTGAAGAAAATAACCTGAAATACTTTGCTCACCTTTACTGGTATGGGGGGGAGGAGGGGCTTTTATTCTTTCCTTGTCTGAGTTCCATTTGGGAGGTTTCCCTTCACGTTTTGTTCTGAAGGGACAACAGGAAGTGAGAAAAAAACATCTTGCAGGAATTTGGGGTGATCTGAGGGGGGAAGGTGCAGGAATTGGGGTGATCTGAGGGGTGAAGGAGCAGGAATTGGGGGGGATGTGGGGGGGGAAGGTGCAGGAATTGGGGTGATCTGAGGGGTGAAGGTGCAGGAATTGGGGTGATCTGAGGGGTGAAGGTGAAGGAATTTGGGGTGATCTGAGGGGGGAAGGTGCAGGAATTGGAGTGATCTGAGGGGTGAAGGTGAAGGAATTGGGGTGATCTGAGGGGTGAAGGTGCAGGAATTGGGGTGATCTGAGGTGTGAAGGTGCAGGAATTGGGGTGATCTGAGGTGTGAAGGTGCAGGAATTGGGGTGATCTGAGGTGTGAAGGTGCAGTAATTGGGGCTGAGGAGGGTGTTTTTCAAGGGTCACCCCTGGAAAAGCATCTTGTCTCTGTGCCAATGGGGACAAGGGCCTCTTCCCCACAAGCCCTGGGATGTTGGTTGTGTGGGCTGGGGGGCTTATTCACATTGGGGTACCCATTTAATAAAGGGGAACCCAGATGTGCCGCCCCCCGTTGTGAATGAGTAAGGGGTACTTGTAAATATACACCAGACTTTTGAAAAAAATCCTTTAATTGAAAAAAAAGACATGATTTTGACAAGTCTTTTATTTAAACAACGGCGTCCAGCGTTGTCCACGACGACGCCAAAATAAAAATAAAACTCTGACGCCTACCAACCTGTCCACTCACGACAAACTCGAGTCGCTGAATGGCATTCTGACAGATGACGGCAAATATAAACAATTGGGCGGAGCTTGCGGTGACATCACTGCTAACTCCGCCCAATTGTTTATATATTGCCGGCAAGACTGACAAGACTTAAAGGAGAACTATGGGGTCAGGGCTTTTCCCCATAGTTCTCCTAAGGGTAACGGGAGAACACAAACTAGCGTCCTCCCATCACCCTAGGCTCAGTATACCGCGAGCTACAGCTCCCTATATACTGAGACGCCGCAGCCGGAGCGGATCCCGACATGGACGTCGGGATCCGCCCAGCTGCGTGAGTGACAGCTGGCTCTGCCTATCTAGAGGCAGAGCCAGCTGTACCCGCCCCCTCCCCCGTCCCTTCCACCAGTCAGCGCTGGCGGGTAGGAGCGGGGGGGGGGGAATCCAGCCCCTCCCCTGTCATGGCAGAGAGCCGTGACAGGATCGAGAGGTGAGCGAACGCCGGTATGTGTCCTCTCACCTCCCGATCTACTGAGCCGACCTGTGACAGTCTCATCGTCACAGGTCGGCTAGAACTATGAGGTGAGTGGAAATCACTCCCCCTCATAGTTCTCCTTTAACTGTGTGAGCCATGATCGGGCAAAGTCATGATGACTTTGCCCCGATCATGGCTCTCACAGTGCACTGTGCTGTGAATGGGCAAAGTCTTGCGCCTGAACTGTGGTCAGGTGCATTGCTTTACCCAATCAGGGCTTCGGAAGGCCCTGTGCGGTGCGCAGTACCCTGTGGGGTGCTCGTGGGCGATCAGCCTGTCGAACGCCCTGATAGTTTGTGTGTTTGTTGAACTGTTGCTTAACTCCAACATCGAGTCCGCCCCTACCCCACAAGCTTGGTACTGTGGGCTCTAGACATGATTGGTACATCACTTCATCCACCTCTCTTGTTACCCTGATGCCCCCATCCCTCTGGAACAAGGTAGACCTGCACCCATCAGACCACATGACACCTTTTTCCATTGCTCCAGAGCCCAATCTTTCTGCTCTCTAGTAAATTGAAGCCCTTTTTTCCGATCATCCTCACTGTTGAGTTTTTTTCTTTCTCCAATCCCTGGAGTTCTCCTCACCTTGTGTGTGTGGGAAAATCTTTGTATTTTTCTCCAATCCCTGGAGTTCTCCTCACCTTGTGTGTGTGGGAAAATCTTTTTATTTTTCTCCAATCCCTGGAGTTCTCCTCACCTTGTGTGTGTGGGAAAATCTTTGTATTTTTCTCCAATCCCTGGGGTTCTCCTCACCTTGTGTGTGTGGGAAAATCTTTGTATTTTTCTCCAATCCCTGGAGTTCTCCTCACCTTGTGTGTGTGGGAAAAGCTTTGTATTTTTCTCCAATCCCTGGGGTTCTCCTCACCTTGTGTGTGTGAGAAAAGCTTTGTATTTTTCTCCAATCCCTGGAGTTCTCCTCACCTTGTGTGTGTGGGAAAAGCTTTGTATTTTTATCCAATCCCTGGAGTTCTCCTCACCTTGTGTGTGTGTGGGAAAATCTTTTTATTTTTCTCCAATCCCTGGAGTTCTCCTCACCTTGTGTGTGTGGGAAAAACTTTTTATTTTTCTCCAATCCCTGGGGTTCTCCTCACCTTGTGTGTGTGGGAAAAGCTTTGTATTTTTCTCCAATCCCTGGGGTTCTCCTCACCTTGTGTGTGTGGGAGAAGCTTTTTGTCTTTTTCCAATCCCTGGAGTTCTCCTCACCTTGTCTGTGTGTGGGAAAATCTTTTTATTTTTCTCCAATCCCTGGGGTTCTCCTCACCTTGTGTGTGTGGGAAAAGCTTTGTATTTTTCTCCAATCCCTGGGGTTCTCCTCACCTTGTGTGTGTGGGAAAAGCTTTGTATTTTTCTCCAATCCCTGGAGTTCTCCTCACCTTGTGTGTGTGGGAAAAGCTTTGTATTTTTCTCCAATCCCTGGAGTTCTCCTCACCTTGTGTGTGTGGGAAAAGCTTTGTATTTTTCTCCAATCCCTGGGGTTCTCCTCACCTTGTGTGTGTGGGAAAAGCTTTGTATTTTTCTCCAATCCCTGGAGTTCTCCTCACCTTGTGTGTGTGGGAAAAGCTTTGTATTTTTCTCCAATCCCTGGGGTTCTCCTCACCTTGTGTGTGTGGGAAAAGCTTTGTATTTTTCTCCAATCCCTGGGGTTCTCCTCACCTTGTGTGTGTGGGAAAAGCTTTGTATTTTTCTCCAATCCCTGGGGTTCTCCTCACCTTGTGTGTGTGGGAAAAGCTTTGTATTTTTCTCCAATCCCTGGGGTTCTCCTCACCTTGTGTGTGTGGGAAAAGCTTTGTATTTTTCTCCAATCCCTGGGGTTCTCCTCACCTTGTGTGTGTGGGAAATGCTTTTACTTTCACTGTCATACACAGCCGTGAGTTCTACTGTTGATTTTTTTACAATTTGATGTTACCAAAACGTTTAGGGCTGCAGCTAACGATTATTTTCATAATCGATTAGTTAGCCTATTATTAAGTTCGATTAATCGACTAATCGGATAAAAAAAAAAGGGCTCCAGTGATGTACTACTAGTTTCTATTGAGATTGTAGTCCATCACGGGAGCAAGCTTGGCGCGGTGGAAGTATGGTGTGACGTGAAACAGTGTATCGCTTGTAGCGACGAGCTACAAGCGATATTGAGCGACATTGAGCGATGAGATGTGAACAGCTCCATTGAAATGTATAGGTGAAGCTACATAGAGCGATATCGCGTGGAAATATGAGCGATATCGCTGCAAAAATCGCTCCATAAATCGCTCAGTGTGAATGGGGCCTTAAGCTACTCCAGAAAAAACGTCTTCCATTCTTCGTCGCTGATATCGCTACACAGTACACACCAAACCCACTGGATCCACCTCTGCCCACCGAACACCCACCTGTCACCCCAACCAGACCTCACGACACCACCAGGAGGTCATCACTTGTGCACCCATTCATCTCATCACACAGGAGACCTAACAACAAAGATTGTAATCCCTTCATCTCAAGAAGCAAGCGGATCCTGTAGCCTGAGGCTTTCACCAAACGGGAGAAGAGGACACACATCTTCGGCCTCCATTGGATAAGAATAAAGGCTTTCGACCATCAGGGATCTGGTGAGTGCATTCCCTATAGGGGACCTGCCTGCTTTTTTTTTTTTTTCTATCCTTACGTTTAAGTGATCTCCGATCACAATCGTTCAAGGTTCATTTTCTGACCACATTTCTTCCTTGACGATGGCGGTTCACCGCGATCCTCCCAGGTTTTAATAACGCATTGAGCAGTTCTTGGGGGTATGGGGTATGTGTTTTCCCCAAAGATCTCCTAAGGGTCACGGGAGGACACAAACTAGCATCCTCCCGTCACCTTAGGCTCAGTATATAGGGAGCTACGGCTCGTGGTATACTGAGACCGCCGCAGCCGAGACGGCTCTAGAGGCAGAGCCAGCTGTGCCCGCCCCCACCCCTGTCTGTTCCTCCAGTAAGCGCTGGAGGATCAAACAGTGGTGGTGGGGGGGAATCCCTGGTGAGTGACAGTCACGGCTCTCTGCAGGGACATGATGGAGAAGTGAGCGAGTGACTGTACGGATCTATAGAGCCGACGTGTGACAGTTTCATTGTCACACGCCGGGTCAAACTATGAGGAAGAGTGAAAATCACTGTCCTCATAGTCAGGGCCGGATTTACTCTCTCTGCTGCCCCAAGGCCAGGTTCCTTAATGCACCCCCCTACCCACCAAAAAGCCCATGGAGAATGGCAGACCTGAAGGCTGCATACAAAACAAGCGGTGCCTTCCCCGCTGTACATTTAGCTCTGCTTGTTCAAAGCCAGGCTAAATGTAGAAAAAAACTGCATGTCCCGGGCATCGGGAGATAGAAATTCCACACCCCTGCTGCCCCGAGGCCGGGCCTTGGTTGGCCTGGTGTGAAATCCGGCCCTGGTCATAGTTCTCCTTGAACCCCAATTGTAGTAGTTTCAGGAATCCCCCTTAGTTGTTTGTTTGATGCAAGCCAATAATCTGAAACGGAGTTAAACTGGTGAATTCGCACAAGTGGGTGCTGACGTCTGCATCCTTCCCCGTCGGCACCCTGCACCCCCTTGATTGGCACCCCTCGATCAGCTGATCAAATGAGAATCCCCCCCCCCCATGAGAGCAGAGACCGCAGGGTGCTGCTGTTCTCTGGCACCGGGTCCAATGTAACACTGGCTGGAGGAAACGTCGGGATACAATGCGTCTCTGGAGATCGCGGTCAGGTGACCGCTCGCTCCCCCCACGTGGCGCAGCAGGCCGGGCCGGGATTGGGAGGCGGCGGTGTGACGTCAGCGGGTGTTTGCGGAAGTGAAGTGCTGCTGGTGATGGCGGGGGATCAGCACTGGCAGAGAGGCTCCGGGGCTTCCCGGGATGTGGACCCCATGGACAGGTTCCTGTGCCCCATCTGCCTCGAGCTCTTCGATGACCCCGTGAGGGTGTCGTGCGGTCACACGTGAGTGCTTT